>NC_142872.1:120277500-120430000 GCF_051225735.1 Oryctolagus cuniculus
TCGCACGTGAGTTCTGGGCTGCAATGGGGAAAGCCACATCCAGCGATCCTTAAGAATCCAATCTAATATAGATTATTGGCCCCAATGGCCTTCTACGATGTCCATGGGGGGGGGGACATCCGGGTCACTCTGGGAGCTCAGAGCACAGAAAGGTCATGGCACGACTTGGACTTGAGCTTGAAGGCCATATTCTTGTTGTTCTTGGCCACGATCTTGCCCCAGAAGCGCCTGGCTTTCCTGGGGATGCTCTCCCTCCTTTTCTGGTAGGCCAGCCGCCGCTCATTCTTCTCCTTGCTGTCCCGCCGGAGGCGGACCTGCCGCACGATGCCCTCAAACAGCTCCTTCACGTTGTGCTGCACAGCCGCTGAGGTCTCGATGAACTTGCAGTCAAACACCACGGCACACGCTCTCCCTTCTGGTAAGCGAAGGCGGGGAGAAGAAGGTCAGAGGGCAAACAGATTAGGATGAGTCCTGACTTGAACTCGTTCTCAAGCTAATTCCAAGTCAAATGCGAACCACTATCGCACACGCCCTCCAAGGCCAGTGTCTTTACAGGAGGGTCCCTGGAAGCAGGACACAGGCTTCCAAAAACTCATGGAAAAGGGATTTCAAAGATAAGGTTCTTCGGGTGCAAAAAATTTTGAACCCCATGCATCTTCTTTTTCCTAATATGCGTTTTTCATGGGCTCCCTGAAGTTCTCTCATATGCATAGTTTTCAAAATATCTTTGTACCAACATAAATTATCTTGTAATCCCATTTCCCACAAACTTTTTGAGGTATCCTCATCTAGTGATGCTAATTAAACCAATAAAAGTACAGCCTTAATGTACTGCAGACCTACCATGTGCTAAGAACTACACTAAGCTACTTCTAAACATTTTCAGTGCTCACAAAGGTCTTGGAAAATATATTAGTAATCTATTACCTAGATGAAAAAGATGAGAAGAGTCTTTTAAAAACTGAGGGAGTTCATATAGCCTGGAAGTGAGCCCAGGGCTGCTTCATTCTCAAGCCCGTGTTCCTAAATCTTTCTTCTGACTTGAAAATAAGGATGCTGAATATCAGAATGCTCCACTATGTGGCTTTCCTCTCTTTATAAAAAAGAAAAACAGTAGGGATGGGATATTTTGAAAAAGATTTGAGGGTTTTGCAAACATGTAAAACACAGCAAACTATCCTAGCTTCTCTGGAAGCATCTCTACTTCAAATGTTTCACGGTTTTCAATGACCCCCTACTGCAGTTCAGCCTTGGAAGACAATGCTTACTGTTGACAGTCACATCCTTGCAGTAAGACCTTGCCAAACTAGCTGAGGGCATTCTCCTTATGAGGCTTCTTTTCTCCTCTAAAGGGCCGGGCAATGCAGTACTTTAATTTTACAATCATGGCAAAGACCAAATCTGCATTAGGCCAATAAAGTCTCAGTGGCCCTAAAAGCACTCGGGTCTGTACACAGCACATATGAATCAGCCCTGAACTAAGTGTGAACAAGTGTGCTTGACACCACCAGACTGTGCCTTAACTGGAAGCAGGGAACAGGGAGGAGAAGGGTGTTCCCAGGTTTAGAGGAACCAGAGTCAACCAGAATAAATGATTGCTTCCAGTGACCCTTTCTCCCAGCTCCCCTAAGTCAGAGTTCACTATCCTTCCTGTATGAGGACACTTCTTTCATTTCCCTGAATGCTTGGGATCTCCCTGGAGAATACAAAGGACAAAGAGAAAAGGTCAAGGACTGCCAGTATTTGCTGAGCATGAACTCTTCCCTAAAGGAATTCCAGGAAACCTCTTGGAGCTGGGGAGAGGAGAATCCTGCAGGTAGACCAGATGGCCAATAGAACAGCACCCAGCATGGGGATGAACTGCTGGGGCTACAGGAGTTAGTGGCACGCACAAAACTGTGTAGGACTGTTTTGAGTCCTTGTCCCCAGCCTCATGAGAGAGAGGAGGAAGGGCACCTGTCGGCAGGCAGAAGCACACCACCCAGGATGTTTCCGCAGTCCTGGCACCACCCCTCATACCTGATACAGACACTTCCCGGCACCGCACTAAATCACTTTTATTGCCAACCAAAATGATCGGAATGTCCTCTGTCTGCCGGGCTCTGCGGAGCTGGATTCGCAGCTCAGATGCCTTCTCAAAGCTTGCTCGGTCTGTGATGGAGTAGACAATAAGGTAGGCGTCCCCGACTTGCATGCAGTGGTCTTGCAGCCATTCGTTCTCCCCCTAACGAAATGACAAGATCTGCCGTGAGCTCATGCTGGCCTGGGAAAAGAGGTGTCAGTTTGCAGAGAGGCAGTATTTGTATCCTAAAGTGCCCATGCTGGTAAGAGAAGGAAACTACTTTCAACTCCCCAAAGTACATTGCTCGCCCAGGTCAACCAGATGCCCGGGGGCTGTAACCATGGCTGGTAGTACAGTATTTGTGTCAGAAGTTTTTACTTTCTGATTTCTTCTACAGCTTGAGTTGATAAATTAAACAAATACCCTGCCAAACAAAATTTCCATCTTCTATCTAAACTTCCAAAAAGGAGCCTTTTCTGACTACTCAAAAACATTTTGCTTTTCCCAAGTAACAAAATTAAGAATCATTTAAGGAGAATAGGTGGATTTTCTTTTTTTATAGAAAGCTTTTATTTAATAAATATAAATTTCATAAGTACAAGTTTTGGATTATAGCAGTTCTTCCCACCCCAAAACCATCCCACCTCCTGCTCCTCTCTCATCCTATTCTTCATTAAGATTCATTTTTAATTAGCTATATATACAGAAGATCAACTCTATACTAAGTAAAGATTTCAACAGTTTGCACCCACACAGATACACAAAGTAGAAAGTACTGTTTGAAGACTACTTTTTAGGTGGGTTTTCATTAAACAAAAGGTATAACTTACATGCTCAGAAGCCCAAAATCTTTAAAAAGCAAACATCAAAAACTAGCATTGAGAATAACAACTTCACCTAAGATGGTCTTATATAATTGAAAATAACTGTTCACAGGGCCGGTGTTGTGGCATAGCAGATAAAGCTGTTGCCCACAAAGCCGGAATCCCATATGGGTGCCAGTTTGAAGTCCCAGCTGCTCCACTTCTGATCCAACTCCCTGCTAGTGTGCCTGGGAAGGCAACAGAAGACGGCCCATGTGCTTGGTCCCCTGCCCACCCATGAGAGAGACTTGGATGGAGTTCTGGGCTTATGGCTTCAGCCTGGCCCAGCCCCTACAGTTGCAGCTGTTTAGGGAGTCAAAGAGAAAATGAAAGATTGTTTCTTTCTCTCTCTCTCTCTCTCACTCTCTCTCTCTCCTCCCCACCCCACTCTGTCACTCTTCCTTTCAAATAAATAAATCTAGAAGAAAAAAAAATGAAGCCATCCAAAATTTTTTTTATTTTACTTTTTGACAGGCAGAGTGGACAGTGAGAGACAGAGACAGAGAGAAAGGTCTTCCTTTTGCCGTTGGTTCACCCTCCAATGGCCGCTGCGGCCGGTGCACCGCGGCGGGCGCACCGCGCTGATCCGATGGCAGGAGCCAGGAGCCAGGAGCCAGGTGCTTTTCCTGGTCTCCCATGGGGTGCAGGGCCCAAGCACCTGGGCCATCCTCCACTGCACTCCCTGGCCACAGCAGAGAGCTGGCCTGGAAGAGGGGCAACCGGGACAGAATCCGGCGCCCCAACCGGGACTAGAACCCGGTGTGCTGGCGCCACTAGGCGGAGGATTAGCCTAGTGAGCCGCGGCGCCGGCCCGCCATCCAAAAATTAAAAAAAAAAAAAAAAAAACTGTTCATACTTTCATACTTGTTCACACTTCCCCTAAACAAATACCCTTTTCTATATTTTTAATAGAACTAGGAGCGGCCGGCACCGTGGCTCAATAGGTTAATCCTCCGCCTTGCGGCACCGGCACACCGGGTTCTAGTCCCGGCTGGGGTGCCGGATTCTGTCCCGGTTGCCCCTCTTCCAGGCCAGCTCTCTGCTGTGGCCCGGGAGTGCAGTGGAGGATGGCCCATGTGGGCCCTGCACCCACATGGGAGACCAGGAGAAGCACCTGGCTCCTGCCTTCTGATCAGCGTGCTGCGCCGGCCGCAGCGGCCATTGGAGGGTGAACCAACGGCAAAAAGGAAGACCTTTCTCTCTGTCTCTCTCTCACTGTCCACTCTGCCTGTCAAAAAAGAAAAAAAGAAAAAAAATATAGATCTAGGAGCAAATCCTGCAGCATGCATATTATTCAGAGCTCATTTGGGGAGGACCTCTTCCTTGGAACAGGCTTGTTCTTCAGAAGAAAGTGTTTTCAATCAAGAAAATGAGCTCACCTTGTTGGAATACCAGGATCCTAGGACAAGGTCACCCTCACAACCAACAGCCTATTGAAAGGCAAGGCCTGGTGAACATGCAGAGAACCTGAGTTGGGCATACCTTATTTTCCCACATATCCAGGAGTATAATGGTTGCACTCTCCCCATCCACAATCAGGGTTCGCTCATATGTATCTTCTGGAAAAGAACAGAACAGTGGTTTTTGGACTCAGGAGAAAATGCAACATTCTTACCTAAGAGAGTCGTGTAAACAATTATGCTAGCAAATAAACCTACTAAGCATGCAATGAATGATGGAAATACACAAATATTTGCAAAGATAAATTACTACGTTTTTGTCACCTTCAACGACATTCTACACACAGTCCGAAAACACCTGACATGCAAGGCATTCATTTTGATCACTCCAGGACCTTTTATACAGAAAAATCATTTATGCAGATAAGCCCACATAAGAGCTTTGTACTCAGAGCCCCTGGCTGATGCTATGAGGCGGCATTAGCTGCAAGCCTCATTTTCATCAGCCTTATGTGCAATCCATTGTACCTTGCAGTGGGTGGTCACTGAATACCTACTGGTCATTTCAGGAGCTTCCAGCTCAGAGAGCTTTCTCCTCTACGGAGAAGTACAAGAGAAAAATCTAGCCCTGTCTGGGCTCCAGTTTGCTTCCTTTAAAATTTATGCAGCTCCCTAGGAATAAACAGGCTTGTTTTTCCATCCTGAGCCCAACAGCAGCGCAGCCTCCGTCTCTCCTTGGTAATGGAAACTTCCTCCCTGCATCTGTGCCCAGACTGGGTGTAGGGGAAGGGTGAGTGTGGTACAAGGGGCCTGGGAGACTCCAGCCTGGACTCATCTGGAGAACGCAGAGGCACGCTGGGATCTTTGCAAGAGGAATTCCCATCAGCAGAACCCACCCCTGCTCTATTTTCACAATGAGATTTCCTGTTTCAAATTTCATCATTTGAAAATAGTGATTTGTACCATGATGGGTCATTTTCCTTGCTGCTCTTGGTGCCTGGGATCTCTTTGCCTAGAGAGCCAAAGGCCTGTGCCCTTGACCGACAATGTCAAATTGCAGCACTGCTCTCCCCCCAATATTCCCTACGCTTTCCCCTGTTCCACGGTTCTCCATTGCTGAGTGCCGTCTGACACGCAAGACGCCCACTCATCCTATTAGTTTCTGTCCTTGCTGCTGCTTAGCATGTGGGCACAGAGATTTGCCTCTGTGCTACTTATTGCCCCCTCCAGTACCCAACACAGCGCCTGGCACACTGCAGGTGCTCAGGGAAACCCTGTGCAGTGAAGACATGAATGACAGATACAGCTCTGTGGCTGTGAGCACAAGCAGACCTGAAGCAGAACCTGGGTGCCACCCTTCATAACTACGTGGCTCTGGACCACCCACTGAAACTCTCAGAGCCTCAGTTTTCCTCGTCTGTGAAATGGGATTGACAACCACATTTGTTAAGCCTGGGAACAAAGCAAAAGCTCAACAAATGTTATCATCCCTTTTTCAGATGGAGGAAGCTGGTTCTTGCCTTACTCAGCATTTCCTACTGCAGGCTAACCCTAGCTTAGGAACGCCACCCTAGGGGCCAGTATTTGGCACAGTGGCTTAAGTTGCTGCCTGGAGTTCCCTACAACCCACACTGGAGTGCCTGGTTCAAGTCCCACTCTGCTTCTGATCCAGTTTCCTGCTCATGCACATCCTTGGAGGTAGCAGATGAGGGCCTAAGTATCCAGGTCCCTTCTACCCATGTGGGAAACCAAGGTGGAGTTCTGAGCTCTCGGCTTCTGCCTGGGCCAGCTTCAGTATCTGGGGAGTGAACTACCAGACAGAAGATCTCTTTCTATCCCTCTGCCTTTCAAATAAGATGAAAATAAATAAAACTTAAAAAAAAAAAAAGAATGCCACGTTAAGAAAACCAGGGAATTTTTTTGTCTCTTATTGGCAAAGGCTTTGGAAAAGCAATGCTTTTGATTGGCTGTTTCTCCTCCCAGGATCTGGAATCAAGAGAGGGGAATGACAGAAAACATGGACGGGGGCCAGCGCTGTGGCATAGTAGGTTAAGCTTCTACCTGTGGTGCCAGCATCCAATAGAGATGTCAGTTCAATATCCAGCTGCTCCACTTCTGATCCAGTGACCTGCTAATGGCCTGGGAAGGCGGTGGGGGATGGCCCTTGCACTTGGGCCCCTGCACGCATGTGGGAAGCCCAGAAGAAGCTCCTAGCTCCTGGCTCCTACCTTCAGACCAGCCCAGCTTTGGCCATTGCAGCCATTTGGGAAGTGAACCAGTGGATGGAATATATCTGTCTCTCATTCTCTCTGTAACTCTGCCTCTCAAATAAATAAATAAATCTTTTAAAAAACTAGAAAACATGGACAAATGAAAAGAAAGCTATCCAGGGACAGCTCTCCATTTCCACGCCTCCTTAAATGTCACTCTTCAAAAGCAGTGGTAACTGTTTTTCATTGGGATTAAGAATCTGCCACGCTCCTTGTGTTTGCCTCACCCACAACATGTGTGCCAATCCCAGTGGGGGGCATTCTGTGGCTTACTGGAGGGTGGGACCCACGACCTCCAGGTGCCAAACCATACAACCCAATAGAAACCATCAGAGCCTGGCGAGGGTGGGGCTGGCCACATCATCTGTTCTCCATACCTCTCCCTGCACTCAGAAAATGCTCCATGAAGCACCTTCCCTGCCCGGGCCCACTATCCACCACCCGAGAGCAGGCACAGGGAACTGACTAAGTTGAATGCCCAGTTGTCTAAAAAGAAACTTGCTGTGTTCCACTAGCTAAGGGCAAAAGCAAACCGAAACGTTCTCTTGGCCTAGAGGTATCAGAACACATCCAAGGGGAAGGGGACTAAGGATCACAGCAGTGAAAGTGGGCACTGGCCACTTAGCCACTCTGCTCCCAAGAGCCACTGCGCAGGAGACCTGGCAGCCTACAACACCTCTGTGCCCGCTGTGTGCCCCATGGACCCTCGCAACACACAGTGTGCCCTGCGTGGCACCTGCCTCTCACCTCGGCTCCAGCTCTCTCCTGCCCACAGGGTGGCTGTGCTCACCTTTTAGCCATTTCAAGCTCCCATCAATGTGAGGAGGTGGAAGTAGAATAGAATATGAAACTCCAGAAAAGTGCTTGTTGAGATTTGCTCTGGATTAAGATGGGTGGGGACAGAGCTGAGTCTGCAGTCTGGGCAGTTCAGTAATCAGTGTGTGGGGACGTCCTCTTCTGTCCAGGGCTCTGGATGGAAAGCGAGGTGGGGGTGGGGGGTGCCCACTCACTCTGCATACCAGCAGTAACCACCTGATGGCCGGGAGGAGGCTCCACAGGGGGCAACTGTGGCCGGGAGCATTTTCCCTGGACCCGGGGCCTTCTGCTTGTCTTTCCTCATTTGATCCCCCCTGACAGACTCTCTCCTCAACCAAACTTTAGTCTGGCTCCTCCAAACTCTCCTCTTGACCAGGCCTCTATCCTGGGCTTCTGTGCCCGTCCCTGCAAAGTCTGTGCCCATCACACCATGAGTCCTGTGTACTCAGTTTAGTGAGAATCCCCCACCATCAGCATCCGACCAAATCCCGGATCCCCCCAGCCGTGGTGTCTGAGTCTGTGGCCTGATTTAGCTCAACTCGTTACATGGACTTAGCATGTACTGGATGCCTCCTCTCAGTAATTTTCCATCCACCAACCTGCCTGCAACCTGCTCTTTGGTCATAAATCCCTCGTTCTAGTATTGGGAGTCTAGAGCAATCTCTCCCCAGATGGCAATAGTTCTGAATAATCTCCCTTACCATGTCAATATTTTCTTTAGTACCCCTTGTGCAGGGCCCTCCTGCCCAAGACTGGCTCAGGCATCCTCACACACTGGATTGTTCTGCAGTCCCTCAAAAGCTCTGAGGCCCTCGCATCCCTTCCCCTTGCAAACTCTCCCTTGCTTCCTGCTTTCATAGCCCAAGGAAGCCCAGGGAACCGTGGCAGAAACTGTTCTCTCCTGTAGTGGCTGTCACTCCTCTGTACATCTGCAAGGGCCCCAGCCAGTGATCAACGTAGACCAGGGCCAGGGGTAGGGGGGATGCGTGAACCTGTCAGTCTGAGAAGATAAGCACACTGAATGGAAACAGCAGAATCAGACTCCACATTCATATCTACCAGGCACTGGGCCACATGCTTCGTATGCTACCTGCTTGAACTTCCCACTATCCTATGAAGTAGGTATTACCCCAATTATTCTCATGAGGTAAAGTCAGCTTGTCTGAGAGTACCAGGTAGGTCAGTGTCAGAGCCAAGGTCCAACCCACCGGGGAGCCTGCAGGCCCGGTGCTGTCTCCCGGACTTCCCAGCCTGTGCATGGAGTGCCTGCTCAGCTCGCTCAGGCTTCCACACCCTACTTGCCTTTAGGGTTCAGCTTCCAGAGCGCTTCTCCCGTGAAACCCTTCCACAGCCAGAAGTCATTTTTCTCCTCCGAATTCCCACAGTCCTCTCCTAGTAACTCTCTCCAGACTCTGAGAACGCCCTGTCTTGATTCAGAGTTGGTACAGATTTGATCTCCATTGCACCCTGGGAGCATCGCAAAGAAGTCCCAGGAGTCCTTGTACAGCCTCACCGAGTCCCGGGCACGAGAGGGTGCTTCAGAAAGCTGGTGGAAAATGGAACTCAAAGCTAAGTGCATTTTGTTACAAAAACAAAAAACCAAATTTGAGATCCATGCATAGTTTTGCCATGAACTGTTTGAAACTCCCTGGATGTTTGGTAATTATTTAGGATTGAATGAATGAATGAATGAATGGTATTAAATGTATACAAAGAGTCGTAAGATTGTTGCAATATAATTGGAATAACATCCACCTTTATTAGAAGAAATGATGAGAATATTGAAGATTCTTTTTCTAATGGTTAATGGTGAATTTAAAAACAACAACAATATGGGGCTGTGCCTTATAAAACCTTCTTCTTCAGAAACATAAAAGCAACAGGGCCTGCAAAGAAGTGATGCGATCCTTGACGGTAGGAGTGAAGCTGCTCCCGAGGACATATTAGATGGGATGGGTCCCTTGGAGCTTTCTCACCGTCAAAGATTCTCTGTTTAAGGAGGTAGGAAAGGGACACTCTCGTCCTCTTCCTTGCCTCCTTCTTTTAACAGGTTTCCCAAGTGCAATGCCTGCATGACATGAACTGGTCTTCTGGGGACACCAGCCACTGGATGCATGCCCCACCAATGTAACAAACCAGTGCTTTTGAAAGTCCAGGATAGACAGATTGTTTCAATTCCCTCCTCTTCAAGACAGCTCTGAGTTGATGTATTCCTATGCCAATTCCCTAAGCACTTTATCCATCCTGCGGTACTCATTAAGTTCACCATGCTCTGAATTACGGCCACTGACAGAGAGCTCCTTCCTAGGATGGGCTACCTTATCCACCACAGGGTACCCCAGAGCCTTGCACAGAGCCAGGCTGATACCCCCACCCACAAGGCTGTGGTTCTTGGCAGCATTTGGAAGCTAAATTCGAGGCTGCAGGAAAGACTGTGAAAGAACACAGGGTTTGGGTTCAACCAAAACTAGGTTTAAACCCTGGCCATCTCATGCTTTGTCACCCTGCCAGTCACGTGATGTCGCAAGTCTCCATTTCTTCATATGTAAAATGTGGATATTAATACCAAATGGGCTCCACTTTAGTATTATCAAAAGTGCACATGGGAAGTACTTGGCACAGTGCCTGGCACACACATGGCAGGTGCCCCATAAATAGCAGCATGAGCAAAGCACTGAACTAAGATGACAAAATTCCAGACTCTACATCAGGCTCCTAAATCCTAAGCCCAGAGTCACTGGGTGATTCTTCATAAAGCAAATAACAAACAAACAGAAGGGACTAAGAAAGCACCCCTCTCGCAGCAAAGGCCCACCCCCCGGCATTGGTTCCTTCCTCTCTTCCAGCGAGAGTCACCCTCCAGCCCCTATGAAGAGAAGATCAATGCTACAACGTCCCCTTGCCTCTTGCTAAGCTGTAGTCCCTGAGATTTCGGAAGGGAGGAGGGAAATCAATGTTAACGTCCATGAGTCATCATTAATAGCCCAGTTCCTGAGCTGCCTCGGGCAGCCGTGGCCTCCCCGACCCTGCCACCGTCAAGAAGAATAAATCCCTTGGATGAAGCGGCTGCCGGTAGTGAGGAGTAGGCTTTGTGTGCATCACACAGAGGGGGCGGGAACTGAGTCATCACTAAGGTACCTTCCCACTCGGCAGGTCTGTGATTCAGGCTGAGTCGCAGCTGAGAGTATGGACAGAACACGTGAGTTGGGCAAGCACTGGACAGTTCTTCCTTTATTTCCACAGCAGCCAATTACCCTGGCCACACATGCTAAGACTGAAGCCGTGGCTGAATGACACTGTATGGATACCACTGGTCATGCGGATCTGCCTATCACTTCCCCGAACACAGGACTGTGGCTGACCTGCCACAGAGGAATACGTGTGCTCGTGATCAGTATAGGAAATAAGCAGGCCTTCTCTAAACATTTTAAATGAGATTACATGAGAAATCTTGTCTTGAAAAGCTGTAAGGCTCTATAGAAAATATGTATCAACATTGTGTACTTTAAATTTGTAACAAATTCTTATACCATTTCAAATATATATATATATATACACACACATATATATATTGAACTCTTTATCTGTACCCTTGAACGGCTCTAATATTGATGGAAACTAGTGAATTCTTGCAGTTTTTCAAATGCTGGGTTCCCTGGTATAACCCAGGGAAAGGCAGCATCTATCCCAAACTCAGGTAATAAGCTCTAGGTCAGAGTCGCCTAAGCCAGAAGTGGGATCCAGACCCCTACTCTCTGCCCTCTTCATCAGCCCACCCCCCCACCCACCCACCACCCCTTCAGACCTGGAATCTAAGACACTCCCTGCTGGCCCAGGTTCAGCAGATATGGGACCTGTCTTGGAGCAGTTCCATTTTCTTGTGCCAAGCTGGACCAAGGCTTTTCTGGGCACCCAGCTCCCTCACCCAGCGTGAAGAATGCACAGCCGCAGCTCAGCTCTCCAACAACCCACCACTCTTGCTCTTTCAGCCTGGACCACCGCTTGATGGATGGAAGCCCACCGAGGTGCACTACCTACCTCCCAGCACCTCGCAGTCGCTGTCCATGCTGTCATGCACGCCCGCAAAGATGTTGGCCAGAGTGGACTTGCCCACTCCCTGCCCCCCGATGAGCACCACCCGGTAGTAGGTGTTCCCCGACTCCGAGGAGATGACGGAGTCCGTGGAGTCGGAGGACCAGCTCCGGCGGCAGTGGTCGTCCGGGGCGGCAGCGGGGCGGTGGCGGTGGCTGTACTGGTGGGGCTCTTTCTGGATCATCAGATGCCTGCCGTCAGCCGGGATGCTCCAGCGCTGCTGCTGGGGCTGCATGCCCACGGTGCTCTGGCGCAAGGTGACATTGTTCAGAGTCATCGTCGGGTCCTAGGGAGCAGAGCAGCCAAGAAGCCAGCATTAGCAAGCATGAGCGAGAGTCAGGGGCGGTCGTCAGTGACGTGGTGACGACCAAGTATCCTAACATCAGTGCACCAGTGAAACAGTCCCCAAACCCCAAGCAGCCAGGCCCTCGCCGGGACACACACCCCACACCATTTGCACAGATTAAAAAGTACCATTAACATGGCCCATTGCCCGTGGGTTTCCTCCATCCTTGGGGACTCCTGTGATCCCCACTCAGAGCTGGCTCAGAGGCAACCAGAGAGAGCCGACAACCTCCCAAGAAGGCTTGAAAAGCAACAAGTTAATGTTGCTGGAGACCAGCTGGCCAGGTTGGGTGCTCTTGTCTAAACAAGGCTCTTACTGCACCAGCGGACAGCGGGCGTTTGTGCCTCGGTGGGAAACACGTGGCCATGACATCACTCTCCCCAACCCCCAACCCCCTACCCCCTACCACCCCCCCACCGTGCGACTGGACAGGCACTTATGGGAACTTCCATGTTTAGTCAAGACGCCCTGATGCTCTCCAGCTGCCTGGACAGACCGTTAGCGGGGGGCAGGGGGATTCTGGAGGGTTACAGTCACCTCCCCTCACCCCACCCCGGGCTCCTCACCCACGTTGGGGAATGACCTGCTCACGTCCAGACCTATCCACTGGCAGAGGAGGCACCTCGCTCTGAGCAAACCACATCCCTCCCGCAGGGTTCTTCGACTCAGACATCTGGAAGCCAATCAGAAGGCCAGAGCCCCTCCTACAACTTTCCCTTCGCAAGACTGCCTCTCCGCACACTCCGCGGCCACCAGAGATGGAGTACAAAAAGGTCGTGGAAAACGGAATCCAAATTGCTAAGTTTATTTGGCTGCAAACAATTGTGCAATCCGTGCATACCGATGGCAGCCCTTGCATTTCCATCAGCGAGATCCGGCCGGTGCGAGTGAGAAAGAACTGGACAAACATTCTGTTCCCCAGCCTCACCCCCAAACTCCGCGCCCCAACACCTCGCCCACTACCTGGCCGGCGATTTTTAACCCAAACGACAAGAGCAGGAGGTGTCCTGAGGACTACCCTCTGTCGGTACGGAACTGTAGGAGGCGGCGAGCCTCCCCCTGAGGCAATCAAGGGGACAGAAGCGACAACCCCTGCACCTGAGGCTCTGCGCCCCCTTCTGCCCCGTCCGCCCACTCCCACAGAAAACCACAGCTCGACTGAGCACCCCAAGGGCTCCCTTCCCAACTTGAAAAGTTGCGCCCGCGGGGGTCACGCCCACTCCCTGCCCGCTAGGGGCCGCGGCTCCCGGGAGCCCCTCACGCAGCGCGCCCCTTACTTGGCACGGCCGGGGCCGGCGGTCCGCGTGGGTATGCGCACACACGCGCACGCGCGTCACTCCGCAGGGGGATCCGGGCAGCCGAGCGCGTTGCTGCTGCACGGTGGCCGCCGTCCGAGCCGCCGCCTGCGGCCGCCGCGGCCCCGCGGTTTATAGCGAGCGCCGCTGGCCCGCGACCGGGCTTTTCCGTGACGTCAGCGTCCCCGCCGGGAGGGGGCGGCTCTGCAGCAAACTCCGGAGTGGCAAGCGGCTTGGCCGAAGCGGTTACTCGCAGTCACGTGAGCCCGCTCCCCCTTTTAAAAGAAAACAATGACAGTTCAATCCTGGGCCTCTTTTGTTTTATTTTATTTTTACCAGGTGCACATAGGAAAATGGAAAAATACATGGAGTGCTGTTTAATCGCCCTTCCCAGCAGAGCACTTGCGAGCTGTCGGGATAAAGGATGGGTCTTAGTGGCGAGCCCAACTCTGCCTCCCCAAAACAAAACACAAGGCCCAGGCCAGTGTTGGTGGGGACGTTAGCCCCCTGCGTGGGGGCCGCAGCCACCTGGAATGACCAGGGCTTGGTGCAGCTGCATTGTCTGCAAGGAACACGGGCTCAGCCTGCCTCCAGTCACCTTCTCTCCCGGCGGCCAAGGGAGGGAGGAGGGCGCCCCACTCGGTTTTATTTCCCTCCTTTGGCAGGGACCCAGCGAGAAGGGGCCAGAGAGAGGTGAGGAAGGAGACCTTGCAAAGGGCAGTTTCGAAAAATAACTTAATTAGAGAACCACGCAGATTGTGCTAAATATTGCCGGTCCTTGAGCCCTGGGCCAGAATGCTGGGGCTTCTCTATCAGGGAATTTAATCAGCATCCCGATCAGCAGCCTCATTGGCAGAGCTGCGGAGCCCCAGGCCTGGAGCCAGAGTGTTGGGACCAGCACTCAGCCCGAGTCCCTTGAGAGCCGCCTGGGAATCAAGCATGCAGGATTATGGGAACCACCACCCCTATCATTTACCAAGTCCCTCCCAGGACCTGTACTTAATAGGTCCTGTTAGGCCTCCAGGAGCCTCAGTGTTTAGCACAGTGCAACTAGGTGCTGATTCTCACATTGCTACTTCATTCTACAGAGGAGGAAAGGGACAGGTGACCAGAGAACCTGCCCAAGGTCACACAGCTTCTACAGGTGGCGAGGTGGGGATCCAAACCCTGGGCTGCCTGACTCTTTGCTGGACACAACCAGGTAACGCGTTCCAGTGACCTCTTCCCAGGGACACGGGTGTTTCTCTGAGGCTCTGTTTAGAAATGGGGCTGGCCATCGCTTTTCCAGCCAGCTTCGTCTCTGGGTCAGCCGGTGGCTTGAGGAAGCACGCAAAGGCATCTGCTGTGACTACGGCTGATTCTCGGTTCTCCTGCAGTCATTTATCTGTGTTGGGGATTATCTAAGTGACCAGTTGCCAAGACCGGCCAGGTCCCCGGCTGCTGGAGGTGGCATCTGCAAAGCAGTGAAAACGTAGAGCTCTTTAGTCTCGGGTGTCCAGCCCCATCTGCTACTGATTCAATGCATTGGGAAGCTGAGACCCAGAGGGATGGCGACCACTCAGGTAGGAAAGTGGCAGAGCTGGAACTAGCTCTGGACATCATAGTGTTTGGGACGATGCCTTTTGCTTCTGGGCTTAGCCACGTGGGAATTGGCCCAGAGTTAGAGAGAGGAGAAGAGGAACAGAGAAGATAGATTTATAGATAAAGAGAGAGGGAGGGAGGGGGGAGATTGTGTAGTACATCACCAGCTCATTCTAAAAACCATGTCATTTGTGAATTATCTGCATTTTAGATTATCTGTGATTTCTCAAGCCTCTACTATCTGCAATGGGATTTATCCATGCTTTCTCCTCTTACTCTGTCAACTGCTCTCAACTGAAACATTACGGGGTTTCAAACTCAGAATAAATCATGATGTATGAGTAACCAGATAGTCTTTCAATTCCACTTCTGCCCACTGACAAGACCCAATACTTCACATTGATAAGAACCCAATTCTCTGCCCAGGCAGCATCCACTGTGGCCTATTTTTTCATTGGTATGTGTAGAATATACCAAAGAAAATGAACTTTAAAGGCTGGGGGCAGGGGCCAGCAATTTTGTGTTTCCATCAAAGAACCTGTCTGTCTAAATTTTCTGTCCCACAGAAGCCAAATGAAGACAAATGAGAAACAGCTTCTTAGGAAAGGTTTTGACTGGGTGACAGTGGAACTACAGTGAATATGAAGAGGAAAAAAAAAATCACAGTCACACCTCACCAAACACATTTGAGAGCCAAATTTTATCCAGCAGAGTCGCAGCTACCTTGTCCAGGCATCCAGCTCCGGGAGCATCTGAGGGTGTGGAGCTTAGGGGAAGAAGGTGGAACCAGGGCATTTGGGCAAGTGGCGAGTTCAGCAGAGGAAAAATTGGCAGCGTATCGTGGTTTCTTGGTCTGTGAATTATTCTATGTTCTTTCTGCAGCCTCTGAAGGCTACCTCGGGTTCTAGCGAGAATGAGCAGCTCAGGAGTACAGCTGGGAGGCAGAACTCAGAGCAATCAAAGAACAGTCACCGAGCAACCAACAGGCCTTGGCTCGGCTCATCTTCATCACCCCGGCAGTTACCATATTTTCCAAAGGGAGTTGCTGAGGGATAAGGCTAACTAACTAGCCAGGGGTCACAGAGCTGGTGGATGGCAGGCTGAGCTGCATTGTCTGGAGCACTGTTCCATTTAGAACAGTAGATTGGCTTCAGCCCCTGGTCCCAGGCTAGCCCCCCCACCGGCGCCCACCTGCTCCCTAACCCCTCTCCAAAGAGGGGCTGGTTTGTCTGGTTGGCCAAAGCCCATGCCTTTCACTGGTCATAACCCTAGTGGGCAGGGTTATGCCACCTACAGGCTCTTCTCCAGGCCCCCGGCCCTGGGTGAGAAGCTGAACTTGGGGTCCTCTGTCATTGTCACTGTCATGTCAGCATGTAGACTTGATCAACCAGGTGCCATAACCTCAACTGGGCTGAGAGAAGGAAGAAAGAGGTAGTGAACGAGGAGCAGAACCTTTGACCAAGGTTGTGAATAAGGGCACTGGGGACAAGCATGACCATTACTGTAATGTCAATTCAATATCAAACCTTGAAAACTCTTGGAGAGGAGAGATGAAGGGTAGCTCCCAGATTTGAAAATCCCAGGATCTGATCTGGAAGCAGCAGAAGCGCATACTTAATCCTTAAGATGCCACACTGCCTCATCTGCATTATATTAATGCAATCAGGGGAGTCCTGACTCTTGCCATTGAGTAAATGCTACTTTACTCAATCGGTAAAGGTGGCAACATGCAAATGTTTTCCTCTGCTGAAGAGGTAGATTGTAGACTAGGCATTGAGTAGGTGATAAAATAAATGGGGTTTTTCTATTGCTCTTCAGTGTTTGGTATTTGAACACCCTGAAACAAGGCACACTTTCTAACTGCCCACTCTCCTTACTAATCCCCAATAACCTTACTCCAACCAGCATCTCTCATTCGTTATCACTACCTGGCCCCAAGGACATTGGTTAGGTGATCCCTATGTGGGCTGAAAGAAACAGCCGGGGATTTAACATCAGAGGAGCAAGCTCAAAACCCAGGTGCTGCTGTTTCTTAGCTGAGGTCGTCATCAAAGCCCAGAGGGCTTGGCTTCTGTCATTCTGAAGACGAAAGGGCAAGTGATTGTGGAAGAGCCTGTTAACCACAGAGCATGGCGCCAATGCCAGCGATTACGGTTATGACGCAGGAGCCAAGGACTGGAGCTCGGCCACCTGCCCTCCGTCCTGCTGCCTCTTCAGGCTCCAGTTAGATCAGTCCAGCAGAATTCAGGACACATGAGGTGGAACGAGGAAGGGCGGGAAATGGGCTCCTATTGGATGGCACTAGGAAGGCTTAATTAGCAAGGAGAGTGATATGGTTAAGTCCTTTGTAAATAAACAAGATGACGGAGGTCAAATACCCAGCACACAGAATAGATTTCCACCGGCCACACAAGCACTCGGAGGAGGAGCTGGGTGGGCGGCGACCGGCAGAGTGTCTGAGCACAAAAAGAACCACCCACCCACTCTGGGAAGTCTAAAGAAGGAAAGAATTACTATATGGAAAATCATTGCTTTACAGAAGAGGGGAAAAAACAGATTCCAATTGCAAAATCAAGAGAGCCCTGATTAAGAGCAAAAGATGGCTAAGAATAACCTCTCAGCACCCAGAGGCCTGTGAGAACCAGATGGACGGCCCCTCCAGCTGCACCTCCCTCAGAACGGCCCCCAGCTGCTCATCAGACTCCTGCTGAGCAGATTTAATTTTCCATTGAAAAATTCCTGGCCAGCACCCTCCTCCACTCCCTGAGCCAGCCTGCTGCAGCCCTGACTCCCCCAGTGGCAGAGCCAGCTAGAGCCCGCCCACTGAGGTCCTGCACCGGGAAGCTGAATGTGTCCCACAAGGCTGAGGGGGCCCCTGGAGACAGCTGAGCGCTTCTACCCAGGTCCCTCCATTCACGCATTCACTCAACAACAAATGACTGTTAAGCGTCTACTTTTTATGTAAGGGCCTGATCTAGGGCCCAGAGACAAGGTTCTTACACCCGCAGTATTTCTATTCTGATAAGAGAAACCAAAAGTAGGTAAGACAGCACACAAAATCTCACCACTTCATTTATTCATTGACTGATTCTTTCTCCAAGCATACCACTCTTTAACCTCATCTGCAAAAGAGGGGGTACTGGAGAGGAGGCACGTAGTAGGGATCAGGACACGTCCAGCCAGCAGTCTGCAGACACTCAGATTAGTGATGAGTGGAAGGGGGGTCCTCTTGCCCGGCTGGAGGGAGTGTACGTATTGGTCAAGTACCAATATCTAAGATGTGTGTATATGCTTTGTGACCCAGAGGTTCTCCTTTGAAATGTGCATCTAATGCATTGCATAAAGAGACAAACAGGCAGCTCACAAGAGCACTCAGCAATAGGGGAAATCAGAAACCACTGATGGTCACAAATGAGGAAGTACATTTAGTAGGTTTACGTAATAGAACATTACACAGCAGTGAAAATAAATGAAGCAGCTCTACTTGTATCAACATGGATAAATTTTAAGCCCGTGGCTTGAGAAATGCAGGATATCAACAGTGTTATATAATTTTTAAACACCACATTAATATTTTATGGTTAAATACATATCTAATAAAAGTATAATAACATGTATAAGAAAAATACACACCAGAGGCCAGCACTGTGGCACAGCAGGTTAAGCCACCACCCGCAATGCTAGCATCCCATATGAGCACCAGTTTGAGCCCTGGCTGTTCTACTTTCAATCCAGCTCCCTACTACACACCTGGGAAAGCAGCAGAAGATGGCCCAAATACTTGGGCCCCTGCCATCCACATGGGAGACCTATTTGGAGTTCCTGGCCCAGCCCTGGCTGTTGCAGCCTTTTGAGGAGTGAAGATCTCTCTTTCTCTCTCTCCCTCTCTGTAACTGTACCTTTCCAATAAGATGACAAAGTCCTTCAAAAAGAAAAATAGATGCCAGCTTCAGAATACAATGACCTGTGGGGAACAAGGGATGACAACTTGATGGTTAGCAGGCTCCTCAGAGACAACCAAAAGACACAGGCATTTGGCACAGCAGTTAAGGCACCACCTGGGACACAGGCAGCTTGTTGGAGTGTCTGGTTTGAGTCCTGGCTCCACTTCCAATTCAGCTTCCTGTTAACGCACACCTTGGAAGGCAGCAGGTGGTGGTTCAAGGGCTTGGGTCCCTGCCACGCTTGTAGGAGACCAGAACTGAGTTCTTGGCTCCTGGCATCAGCCTTGCCTAGCCCCAGCTATTGTGAGCATTTTGAGGAGTGAACCAACAGATGGATACTTTCTCTGTGTTTGTTTCTCTCTTTCAGCCTTTCCAATAAATACATACATAAAAATTCTTAAAGGCAGCCAGATTTTTTGGCTTTGGTAGAATGCATTTAATTCATTTCTGCAATGGGTATCATCCAGAATTTTTTAATGAAAATGAATCAAACCATTAATGATTATGAATCTTAAAAATATTATGTTAAATTTCTGGCATTTTTTAAAGATTCCTTCATTATCCACTTAAAACCTGGCAACAATCTTTGATTAACAACCTGTGTCATTCTGTGTTCTTTTTATATGCAGGGTGTCATTTAAAACCCAAAATGGCACATTTCCTGGAGGTGGTATAGCTAGTAGATGGGACAATGGTAGCAGTGGCTAGCTAGTGCCAAGCACTGACATGTGTCACCTAACTTAATCCTCACAACAGGTCCATGAAGTGCATGCCACTTGTATTGCCATTTTACAGACAAGGAGATGAGACTATGGAGAAAGTCACAGCCAGCAGTTGGCAAATTCTGGTGTCTGTCTACGGTTCTGGTCGTGCTGAGATTCTCCATAGCTCTTAATGACAGACACTGACACTGCCTCTGCCCCCTAGAACAATGGCAAATGGGTTTGTTAATCAAAAATTTTCTCAGATTTTAAAATCTGGCACACAGTGGGGCTCAACACGTGTGTGTAGAAGGGTGACTAAATGAATGGCATGTCTCACCTTACCCAATCGCGTATTCAAAACTCCTGAGCTCCAGCATCACACAGTAACCCTTTGGCAGGGCTACTCCTAAGAGCAGGGAGAAAGATGGACATGACAGAGTCCTGCTGCCAGCAGCGCCCAGACCTGTGACGGAGGATGACCTTGACCTGCTGACTGATCCATCAACCGTGTGCTGTGCCCTCACTCTGTGCAAAGATGTATGTGAGATGCTGTGCAGGGTACACAGCCAGGGTCCAGCAAGGACCAACATGGGAGGAGCTTGGGGCCCACAGGAGAGATGTGCACAGGTGGAATTGGTCCGCTGCCTCTAATGGAGAGATGGCAGCCGTTAGCAGGAATGAGAGGAAGGCCTGAGACCACGCAGACTTTGTCCTGCAGAGACTCCCTCCCCCTCGGGCAGGCCTGTGGGTGCCCATGTACACACTGTGGAAATTACACTCTCCCCTCCCTTGGGAAGAACAGCTTTGGGAACCCTCTGCCCTGGTCCCCTCCCAGACACATTCCTCCCAAGGGAGCAGGGCTGACCTTCCTGGCAGGTGAGATCAGGGAAGATACACAGCAGGGGAAATCAAGCTGCCTGTAGGCCCGCGCTTTCCTGTCGTCCTGCTGGCCTTGAGGAGCGCAGAGCTGTGCTGGGGAGAAGCCAGCAGCTGCCTTAACCAGTATCACAATCCCTGCGGGAGGCCTGCCCCTCCCTCCCCTCCTTCCCACAGAGATCAGCTCGTGGTAGACAGAGAACCTCTGGTGTCAGGGGAAGGGTCATGATTGGAACACCCTGGTCAAGGCAAGCTCATCCCCATTGCTAGCGACTGGTCCAAACAGGAGCATGTGATCCTGTTCCAGCCAATAGCATGTAAAAAGATGTCTCTCTGAAACTCCAGGGACCCAGTGCCCTCACTAATGAAAAGAAAGCCCTCCTTGGCCACCTGCCTCTTCCCGTCTCCCAGGTCTAAAGGTTGAGAACTTGGAGGTGGGCTGTTCCCTCAAAGCCCAGCTCAGATGAAGGTAGGGATCATATCTGACTTAGGTACCATGCACAGTCAGGGTCTAGCATGGCCCCTGGCTCATAGCTGACATTTAACAATTAAATTAGATGATGGAATAAAGAATGAGAGTACTTCCACCTAGAAAATTTTTGAAAAAGATGTCATTTAGTGAAAATTAACATGTTCCTTTAAATGCAATCATACTTATAAAATTAATGAAAATAATAACATTTATTGAGATCCTCCCCCCATATTCCAAGCATTGTGAATGTGGATTATCTCTTATAATCCACACAACAACCCTATGAGCTGGGTATTTTCACAACTACCATTTTACACATGAATAAATGGAAACACAGAAAGCATAATTAACTTACTCAGTGTCCCTCAGTTAGAAAATGGTATTTTGGACCTCAATTTTGATTCCAAAGAACATGGACTTAATTCAGTAGTAAGAGCCATCAATTCAACAATTCCACTCAATAAACATACAGGAAACATGCATTACATACCAGGCTCCAGAAATACAAGGAAGCATAGAGCCAGTCCCTGCATAAGATGATGGGGAAGAAAAACTAAGCAGCTGGCAATATTAACAGCCCTCCTTTATTCGAGCTAAGTGTTTTACTAAGTGATTTATAGGCCATGGGCCCCCATCCCAGACCCATATCTCATTTAATGTTGTCAACACCTCTTTGTGTTCCTTCTGAATACTCTCCCTATTTTACATATTATGAAAGTGAAACAACACATACAGGATCACACAGCCCCGTGACAAAGCTTGTACTCCAATAACTTGACTTCAAAGCTGGAGCCATTACATCCAAGATCACCATTGCCAAGTGCCACGGCAGACACCATCACAGAGGTGCGTGTTCAGAATGGGGGCCACTGCATGAGGAGGGTAATGAACTTGGGAGCTTCAGTCATCCATGTGTTCTGAAGTATGGAGAGAAATCAACAGTATTTGTGTGTGCATGTGTTGTAGTGGTGGGGTGTGTGTTCTATCCATGTGTGCATATCACTGTGAGAACAGGATTTGCAGGTGCAAAAATAATAGCATATGCAAAGGCTATTGGGATGGCTGGAGAACAGGGTGAGTGTGGCGACAATGATGCAGAGACAGAAAGGTGGTCAACCATCTGCAGCCAACCCTGGCCTATGGAAGAATAGGCCCAGTGCTCTGCTTAGTCTACACCCCTGACTTAAAGTTCAGCCAGGAGCTCAGGGGCTGGCAAGTGAGGAGCAGGCGCTCACCATCCAGGAGCAAACCAGGAGCAGCCAGCTCCACCAGCCATGAGGTTCGAGTGGGTGCAGAAACCATGAGATGCAGGTGCACATCCACCCTTTCCCTTATAAGGGCCAGGAAGTGGCCACCATTTTGATGAGGGAATGACACTAAAAAATGGAGCTAAGAGGCCCACTGGCTGCATTCATGGGGGATGACATCCACCAGGACCAGCCAGGAGAGACAAAGTCCTCACACAGCGCTCCCTGGAGCAGGGAGAGGTTTCCTGCCCAAACACGCATCTAGTCACCACTTCCACTTCCTCTCCCCCGCCCTCGACCCCGTGTGTCCTTGTCCTCTCCTCCTCTCTCTCCATAGCTTCTTCCTTGTCTACATTATTTTTCTGAGTGCCCAATATACAGTAAATACGGCTTGTGCTCAGCCAAGGGATTGTCATCTACACCCAATGTGAGGCATCACAGTCAGATGGGGAACAGATGCTCCCGCCCATTAAAATTTATATGAAAACCATAAATGTCTTTCTGACAAATGAAATCATAGAAGCCTCTGAAAACCTGAAGTCATCGTCCTGAGGAATTCAGCAGGACTGATGCCCAGTGGCAACAGGGTTTGCCATTTTGGTTTCGAATTGAAAACACAAACCCAGACAGACAAAAGCAAGTCCTTTGCAAATGATGTGTAGACTCTATAATCTTGTTTCCCACACTACAGAATTCAGGCCTTGAGCTCAGAAATTCAGAGCGAAGACACTATCATCATAATTATCACCCTGCAGAATTTTAGTAGGCATCCATCCATTGGTATGCTTGGATTATACAACTTAATACGTGATTTGGTGTCAAGTTTTATGTTTTGTTTTTATACCTTCAAATGTCCATGAGAAAACTATTTATTCAGTCTTTTACTCAATAAATCGTGTGGAAGGATTTATTAGGAATGGAACCAATGCTAGGCTCTGGGGAACACACATGAAAGTCGCAGAATCCATGCCCTTAATAAAGTCATAATCACATTTAGTACTGAAGTTTGCTCATCGAGGCCAATTCCTGCCAGCACAGATGGGCGAGATCTTATTAGTACTTCAGCTGGGGACAGGGGCATCTCTGAACCTGAGAAACTAGGCATGAGAGTCCCCCATTCCCCACCCGCCCTCCAACACAAAGGAATATATAAAGGAAAGGGTAGCTGTAGGCATTTAGCCTAGCAGCTAAGAGGCCCACGTTCCATAACAGAGTGCCTGGGTTCAATTTCCAGCTCAAGCTCCTGACTCCTGTTTCCTGCCAATGCAGACCTTGGGAAGCAGCAATGATGGCTCAAGTAACTGGGCCCATGCCACCCAAATGGGAAATTCTCCTCCTGGTTCCCAACTTCAGCCTCAGCCCAGACCTAACAGATGGGAGCTCTTTGTCTCTCTCCTTCCCTCCTTCTCTGTCTTTCCCACTACTGTTAAATAAATAAATAGAATTTTTTCTAAAGGAAAAGGTAACCAGAACACAACAGACAAATCCCCAAACAGCAGTTAGTATTTGATGTTTAGAACTCTGTCCGCTCTACAAACCTTTATTCCATTATTAAGTGATGATTCCATCAATGTCATATCCCCTAGGTATGGTTGTTAGTTCCTTTTAGGTTACAAGACACTGAGACTAGAAACTATTGTAAGAGAGGCAATGAACTATCTTGACAGCTGTCTTTCTGGGCTTCAAAGAAAACACAGATTTCACACAGGTTAACATACAAGGCCTACATCTTCATTGAGGGTCGGCTGCCAAGATTGGAAACTGTCTCAAGCCATTTAAATCTATTTCTTTTTAAATGGTGCTGGATGTTCTGTCTTAAGTGCAGGTGTCTTGAGACTCTATGGGATCTTGTGGTGGGATCAGAGTTAGGAAAGAGAAAGCTCTCAGAGGCTGACTCATGCCTTCTCCTCCTCCTTTCCACGTGGCCTCTCCAGGTCTTCTCCTTGCCGCGTACTTGTTTGCTTCTTTTCTCTCCACGCACCAGCTTCGTCTTCTCACTCCATAGCTCCATGTCCCTTATTCCAGCCAGAAGCACAAACTGACTCTCTCTCAGTCCCAATTCCATAGTCCCAGGGGGAAAAAAAAAGACATCTGATTGGCTCAGCTTGAATGAAACTGCTACCCTTTGGTCCAATCCCTTGAAGCCTGGAAGGCGGAGCCAGTGAAACAACATGGCTGCCACAGGGGAGTCCTAGAGTGTGAGAGAAGAGTGTTCTCGGGAGAAGAGGATTGCTGTGACCTGGGTAAACGCCACTTGAGGGATCTGCTGATCTTTGGCTTTCTGTCGTCCTCTGACTGTAGGCTTCCCCGCTCCTTGTCCTAGGCTCTGCGTTAGGGTGGCCCAGCTACTGACAGTCTCTATCGCACTCACCAACTTTCTCTCTTCTTTAACTCCCTTCCTCCGACTTCTTCTCTGTGAGTACCAATGAGTGATGCCTTCTACTCACCTCCTGTCCCTGTGTCACTTTGCTTCTGTGTCACTTTACTGCTGGCCTCTGAGCGAATGGACTCCACTCTCCCCGGAAGTTTGGAGTGGATGGTTTGTCAACCCCAACTGGCATGTAGCTCCCTGTGCGTCAGTCATCAGCTCATCAGTGCATCAATCCCCTGGTCCCATTGGCTATGGCAAAGGGTAGTAAGGTGACAAGGGTGCAGATCAGAAGCTACAAGTAAAGCACTGTCCACTTCGCTTTGCCCGGAAGAAAGCAGTTTGGCAGTTTTCCTTGAAAGGAACCATGAACCTCTAGCACTCAGGCTGTGAAAGACCAACTCAGTCCTCCAGTTAATCTCTGGACCCAAAATCAGCTCCTCAGGAATCTCTATGAGCTTTGTTTTTGAATAATGGCTAGTTAAGCATTCTGTATACATTGAATAAAATTAATGCAGTACTGTTCAATGTACTATTAAACTCTCAACTGTCATTTTAATAAATCTATTCTTTTCAAATGCTCACTTCTGAGAATCCTAAAGTAAAATAGACAGTTGATAGATTAGAGGGAAAAAATTGCTCACACATCAAAAAATCATTAAGATCTCAATATAACTTCTTGGTGACTAAGGCCTTACAATTATAATTCTGGTGCTAAAATTATGATTCTTCCTGTAAAATCCTCTATAAATTACTTATGTAAACACCAGAGACAAGCAGTACACAAATATCTACTCTCTCTCCTGCTCCACACCAAGAAGTATGTGCTACTTAAGATGAAATATTATAAGGCCTCAATTCTCATCATAAATTAAGGAGAAATGTAATACATAAACATTAAGTAAGAGGAAAGAATACTTTACAGACAACAAAAGAATATATCACGGAAAACCAATGGGAGTTTTAGAAAAAGACACACACATCATGTTACACAAAAGATCCTAAATATTTGGATCTCCTAGTGATGAGCTTCCAACTCATTTGTCACCTAGACCATCTAGTCGCAAGTGAGCATGGGCCTACGCTGGAGGTGCAGCTCCTCCAAGCCACAGAATCCACGGGAGCTTCCTTCATGTACGGATAGAGACATGATGGGGCTCCTTGGCGAGGGAAAACTCCATGAGAATTCTGGTGGCTTTGCTCTGGCTGACAGCCACAGAAGAGAAATCTCTCCTGCATGCTGCCTCATAAAGATCTGCCTTGGGGGCTCATTTGCACACCTGCAATGTAAAATTTTATTTTAAATGGAAAGGAAGCCCAGAGGGTGCTCCAGCATCATAAGCTCTTTCCGTAAGCAAGAGCACTGGTCGGAATCACTCTCCTGGTCAGGCCCAGAGGAAGCACCCCGGAGCATCCAGGCTCAGAAATCAAGCAGGAAAGTAACCTATCCGAGAAGAACTGTCAGCCTAGTTCTTGCAGTGAATGCAAACCCAGTTCAGAGACCCCTGCTGCCACAGGTCCTTCCCTCCCATCTAGTGTACAAAACAGCTCTTGCCAAGCAGGAGTCCAACATAAACCCCAAGATAATTTCTCTTGAGATGTAAAGCTGAAAAAAGCATTGTTAGCAAAGTCCAAACGTAGCACATGATATCCAGAAAATCTGGACTATGGGGATAAAGAAGTAGAATACATAAAAGTGGGAAAAACCAAGAAAAAAAAAAAGTGGGAAAAACCAACTAATTAATTACTATAAATTAAACTCAGAATTTCTAGGTTATCTTTTGAATAAACTATGGAAGTATGCTAATTAGATCCTGAGCCCCTCAATAGCAATTGTGTATTGGTGGTAGAACAACCCATTCCATGGGCAGGCATTTGGTGAAGCAATTAGGTTGCCTCCTCGGACACCCAAACCCCACGCTGGAGTACCTGGCCTCACATCCTGGCCCTACTGTCCATTCTAACTTCCTGCTAATACAAACCCTGGGAAGTAGCAGGTGATTGCTCAAGTGGCTTTGTCCCTGCCACCCATATGGGAGACCTGGATTGAATTCCAGGCTCCTGGGTTCAGCCAGGCCCAACATTGGCTGCTGGAGACATTTAAGAAGTAAATCAGTGAATGGGAGAGCACTCTGTCTATCTCTATGTCTTTGTCTTTCAAATAAATGTTTAAGATATAATTAATTTAAAAAGATCTTCTCCAAAACTTAATGACTTAAAATGGCAATTTATTAGCTTATGACGCTATGGGGCATCAACGCAAGCTAGGCACAAATAAGGGTTCTTTGTCCTGTTCTCATCTGTTGCTTGCTCACAAGGCAACTACCAGCTAGCAGTTCAGCAGGGACTGGATAATGCACAACGGCCTTGCTCCTGTGACTGGGGGTGGGAGGAATTTGTGGCCATTTACTGCAATCTACACAAGCACAGAAACATCTTAATGAGCACCATCCTCCCTAGCACCTAGTATAGGCCTTGGCATGCAGAGAGGATATTTCTAGTCCATTGTTAAATGAATAAATGAATACGCAAGCCTTTGGTTGCCAACTAGATAAAAGAGGAATTTCAAAATTCAAACTGCCAGTGCTTCTTTTAAAATTAGGCTACTGACATCTTAATCAGCTCCACAGTTAACACCACTATCCTTGCCTTTTTCTCCGCTCACATTGGCATGAAAACTTGTTTCTCCAAATAACTCAGCTGGGATGAGGCTAATTTTGACACCTCTTGAAAAATTGTGCTAGTTCTCCAAAACAGCTTCTATTATCACCTAGTAACACCGAACATAGTAGATATGATTCTATAAACTGCACACGAACATAACCCTGATATTCGACAACATATGGAAGTATGCACAGTCGCAATCCACTCACTCAACCACAATCCACCACCAGAAAGAATACAGGGTTATTCACAGTATCCACAAACTGGGGAGCCATCTTCTGCAGAATCTGTCTAGGAAAAGCCCCCAGAAATGCCCACTGCATAAGCTCTTCCTCTTCCGTCCCCATCAGCACACTCCCCTCCTTGCATGACAAGTAGCACATGTCTGCAGCTCAGTGGCTTCTCAGCCTTTTTCTCACCTCTAGGCTGAGGGGTCTGACAGCCGTGCTGCGTTTCACGTTCTGTCCCATGCGGTCCAAGCTGGCAACAGCTCTGCCAGTACAAAATGCTCACGAGCCTGTGAGCCTGCTGCTTGTCGGAGGGATTTGCTCCCTTCGGCAAGAGGTTCATCCACAGATCTCGCAGGTAATCCCATCTCTATTTTTGCTTTCACTGAGCTGGCCGAGGGACACACCCTTAAGGGCCTTCCTCTCTCTGCGTTGATTGAGGGATCTGTGTGCTACACCCTCCAAAGTGGCTGTTTTGTGATTGCATTCTCAGACCTTTTGATCTTCCTAAGGGATCCGAAAAGGATTGTACAGCCCCACCCTGACAGTATGCTTTGTCTGTCAGGGCATACTCTCCTAACAATCAACCTCTCCATTTTAGTCCCTGATGCAATCTGCGTAGGTGGTGGAGTTCCCAAATCATCAACTCCTTGTTGCTTTTTGTTGAACAATTATGTTGCTTCACTTGTGTTTTACTATAAGCTTAAAAAAAAAAAAAAAAAAAAAAAAAAAAAAAAAAAAAAAAAACAGGCCACACCTTCAACACTTTGCTTGGAAATATCCTCAGCTAAACCTCCAAGTTCATTGTATACCAGCTCTACTTTCTATATAAGCACAAGTCACAATTCTGCAAACCCCCCTCCACTATATAATACATTTCCATTTTCCTTCCACTTACAATAACAAATTCCTCATTTCCTTCTGAATCCTCATTAGAAGTGCCCTTAATCTCATTAGAAGTGCATTGTGGTTTAATGTATAAAGCCACTGACTGTTATGCCAGCAACTTATATGGGCACTGGTCTAAGTCCCAGCTGCTCCACTTCCAATTCAGCTCCCTGCTGATGTACCTGGGAAAACAGTGGAAGACAGCCCAAGTATTTGGGCCCATGCACCCATGTGGGAGACCTGGAAGAAGCTCCTGGCTCCTGGCTTTGGCTTGGCCCAGCCCCAGTTGTTGCAACTATCTAGGGAGTGAATCAGAGGGAAGATTAACACTCTCTCTCTCTCTCTCTCTCTCGCTCTCTCTCTCTGAGTGTGTGTGTTTCTGGCTCCTGGCTTTGTCCTGGCCCAGCACTGGCTGTTGCAGCCACTTGGGGAGTAAATCAGCAAAGGGAATCTCTCTCTACCCCTGCCTCCTGCCCCATCCCTCTTTCAAATAAGTAAATAAATAATTTCTTAGATCTAGATTTCTATTAAAAGTCTGTTCATAACTATTTAGATATTCTCCTAGATGCCTTGTCTGATCCCTCACTGGCAGAAATTTTCTCTCCTCTCTCTCCTCTCTCTCCCCTCCCCTCCCCTCTCTCCTCTCCTCTCCCCTCTCCCCTCCCCTCCCCTCTCTCCTCTCCCCTCCCCTCTCTCCTCTCCTCTCCCCTCTCCCCTCCCCTCTCCCCTCTCCCCTCCCCTCTCCCCTCTCCTCTCCCCTCTCCTCTCCCCTCTCCTCTCCCCTCTCCCCTCCCCTCTCCTCTCTCCTCTCCCCTCTCCTCTCCCCTCCCCTCTCCTCTCCCCTCTCCTATCCTCTCCTCTCCCCTCCCCTCTCCCCTCTCCCCTCCCCTCTCCTCTCCCCTCCCCTCTCCCCTCCCCTCTCCTCCCCTCTCCTCTCCTCTCCTCTCCTCTTTCTTTCTTTCTTTCTTTCTTTCTTTCTTTCTTTCTTTCTTCCTTCCTTCCTTCCTTCCTTCCTTCCTTCCTTCCTTCCTTCCTTCCTTCCTTCCTTCCTTCCTTCCTTCCTTCCTTCCTCCTTTCCTTCCCTTTCCCTTTCCCTTTCCTTTCTTTTTCAGTGAGAAGCAGAGAGAAAGACAGACAGAGCTCCCGTCCTCTGGTTTACTCCCCTGTGCCCCGAGTAGCCAGGGCTGAAGCTGGGATCTGGATGTGGGGACTGCTCCCAGAGACTGCATTAGTGGGAAGCTGGAGTCAGGAGCCAGAGCCAGAACTTCAGCCCAGGCACTCAGACATGGAACAGGGCACCAGGCTAAACACCCGCTCCTGCCAGCAAAGGCTTTAGCGTCCATGTCCTACCCTCAGTCTGTTTAAGGCAGTCCAGCAGCTTTGGGGTCTGTCAACATAGAGCCACTTCAACATTCTCAGCCACATTATATTGGCGACAGCAGCCCCTGACTTTCAGCTACCAAAATCTCTATCCGTTTTCTGGTGAGGCTCTGCATAGGGGTGGGGAAGTTTTTATTTTCTCCCAAAGGCCATCCGGATACCTATAACATCATGTGTGGGCCATACAAAATCGTCAGCTTAGAAATTAGCCTGCTATAGATTTATTGAACTTCCAGTCCCACGTGTGGTTGCCTTGGCAGGGCCAGACCAAATCACATCTCAGCCTCCAGACAACCCACGGGCCAGACCTTCCCAGTCCCTGCACATCACCAGAAATGGAGGGGCTGCTGACAACACGAGTTTATTATTGCACAGTTCTACTGGTCACAAGTCTGAGTGTCCTGAGGTGTTGGAAGAGCTGCTTCCTTCTGAATGCTCTTGGGGTGTCTGCTTCCTTGCTTCTCCCCGCTCCTCAAGGCCACTCCCCAGCCCTTCACTTGGGGTTCCTTCCTCCGCCTGCCCAGCCGGCAGCAGCGGGTCCAGTCTTTTTCACATTGCATCTCCCTAGCCTCTCTCTCGGGCCACAGCCAGGTAATCTTCCCATCTCAAGGTCTATACCCTGAAAACCACCTGCCAAGTCCTTTGTGCTTCATAAGGGAACGTGTTCACAGGTTCTGGGGACTGGGACATAGATGCTTCTGGGAAGCTGTTACCCGCTACCACAGCAAGAAACTTCTACTCTGGGTAAGCTATTATTCCGGTCGTAGCAATGACAGCCAAATTGTTTTCCTAACGAACACAATCCCCTTGTCAGCTTTATGTTTTGAGTAGTAACAGGTCCTGCCTTGTTAAAGTACTAGCCAAAGGGCAGGACAAGGTAAAAGAACACTGAGAAAGAGAGATAATAAACAGTGCCCGACATAATCTACTTATACCTCACTTTATATAAGAATTACCTGAGGGGCCAATGCTGTGTCGTAGTAGGCTAAGCCTCTGCCTGCAGTGCCGGCATCCCATATGGGCACCAGTTTGAGTCCTAGCTGCTCCACTTCCAATCCAGCTCCCTTCTAATGGCCTGGGAAAACAGTGGAGGATGGTCCAAGTACTTGGGCCCCTGCACTCACATGTAGACCTGGAAGAAGCTCTTGGCTCCTGGCTTCAGATTGGCCCAGCTCTGGCCTTTGCAGTCATTTGGGGAGTGAACCAATGGATGGAAGACTTCCCTCTCTGTCTCTCTCTCTATCTGTAATTCTGCCTCTCAAATAATATATCTTAAAAGAGAAAAGAATTACCTGAGATCGTATGCATAATGATAACTACTATAAACTGATTATGCTTTAAATACACAGGAAGAACCTAGTATGGATAAGCATCTGTAAAGGGAGCAGCATTTTATAAAGTGCATAATACGTATCACCTAACATACCATTTTTAATATGGATTTTTACACAGTTTTAACAAAGTAGGACATCAGTATAAAATATAAACATATTACATATCTGCTCTTTATTTTTGAATGTGTGAGACAATAGACTTTGCTGTTGTACAAAATTCAAAATATTGTTCTTCATAGAGTACATAATAAATGTCTCTTTATTACTAGGAACACTCAATTCTGCAAGAAGCAGCAAGAGAAACAAGTAGGGTTGCTGAAACCCTCAAATGTAAGAGAGCTGTATGAGATGTACTCAGAGTCACAGATGATGAGTCATGAACAGCTTGTGAAAATTAGGAAGATTCTTAAGATATGTTCACTATAAAGAGTAAGTCAGTAGCCTGTCAGAGCTGTAAAAACAGGATAAGTGGGATGCGTGGTGGAGCAAGCAGTAGTCTCACTTGCAGGTTTTAAAAGGTTGGAAAAACCAAGTCTTAAGGCTTGATTATGCTATCATTGAGCTGGCAGCTATAGAACCCCAAAACTGACCACTCCTTGGTGGTACCCATAATGCATCCAACCTGGTCCCAGTTATGCTTTCAATAGGAAACACACATCAAATCCTTAGCTGACTGGTTGGCAAGATGGTACACTCCCTCCGTGGTCAGGTGTAACCGTCCCTGTGCCTTGCTGATAAAACAAGGGTGTATATTGGCACCAAGTGCTTTTCTCCGATTGCTACTCAAACTCCAACTTGGTCATTGTAGCCACATCAGCAGTAGGAACACTAATGTGGCTGAAAGGTACAGAAACAGTGCACAACGCAGGGTTCCAGCAGGGCGGGCAGTCCTTGTACCCTATCCTGAGTGTGCAGCCAGCCCCGTCTGTTTCCCTGTGTTTCTTTCCATGTTATTACATTTATTAGATATATTTCATAAACTTTGTGAGTTGAGTATCATAATTCATTCCATGAGTCTTTCCAGGCTCTGGGATAGCTTGGTTGGTGTTGTTCTTGGAGGTAATTATTGTACAACAGAATAAAATCATATAGGAGATAAAGAGGTGGCAGGAAGGGGGATGGTAAGGGAGAACCCTCAGATGGAGAGATCCCTGGGCTGAATCCAAGGGCTCCTACTGTCAGAAGGGAACTTTTAAGACTGAGGTCGGCACTTGAATTCCCTCCCTCAATGGCTATACTTCTATTCAGCCACAAAGAGCAAATCAGAAAGCAAGCTTGACTCTCCCCTCTCCTTCCTTCCTCACATTTGATGAATAACAAAGTCCTCTGGATGGCACCTTGAGGGGCAGGTGCTTCACCAAGCAATTAAGACAACCGTGTCCCATGTCAGAGTGCTTGGGTTCAATACCCAGCTCTGGCTCCTAACTCTGGCTTCCTGCTTGTGCAAACCTGGAGACAGTGATAATGGCTCAAGTAATTAGATGTGGCTTCAGGCCACATTCAGCCGTGGTCATCAAGGATGTTTGCAGAGTGACCAGTGGATGGGAGCTTGTACTATCTTTCTATCTCCATCTCTCTCTGCCTCCCAAATAGTCACATAAAAGTATGTTTTTATTTAAAATATTTTTTTTTAATTTTTTTGACAGGCAGAGTGGACAGTGAGATAGAGAAAGACAGAGAGAAAGGTCTTCCTTTTGCCGTTGGTTCACCCTCCAATGGCCACCGCGGCCAGCGCGCTGTGGCCAGTGCACCACGCTGATCTGATGGCAGGAGCCAGGTGCTTATCCTGGTCTCCCATGGGGTGCAGGGCCCAAGCACTTGGGCCAAATACACACTCATATCAAAAAATAGATCTTGGGGTCAGCATTGTGCCACAGTGGGTTCAGTCACCACCTGTGACACTGCCATCCCGTATCAGAGTGCTGGTTCAAATCCCTGTATCACATCTCTGCTTCTGATCCAGCTCCCTGCTAATGTGCCTGGGAAGCGGCGGATGATGGCCCAGCTATTTCAGTTCTTGCCACCTACATAGGTTTGACCAGGCCTGACTATGTCAGTCATTTGGGGAGTGAACCAACAAATAAAAGTGCTTCTATGCATTTTCAATCTCAATCTCAATCTCAATCTCTCTCTCCCCTCTCATGCTACATTTTAAATAAATACATTTTTTAAAAAATAATAGGTCTTGACTTTTTGCACCTCTATTTTCCCTTAATGTCCCTACTCCAAACCTCTTCCCTCTCCCCTCTGAGTCTTAGCAAATGCTCCTGATGAGTCTCTCTGATTTCCCAGACCACAGAGTTGTTTTGAAACATAAATTCCATCTTGGCCTTCCCTGGCTCTGAGCTGTTTGCTGGCTCCCTTTGCCGTCAGGATGAAGACCACAACAGTTTCAAAGTTCCCTGAGTCCCCATGACGCCCCTCTTTCCAGTCCCGTGTCCCTCCAGGTTCCTGCTGCCTCTCTTTCAGTCTGGCTCAAGTCCTCAGACCTCCCTTCAATTACAGATCACATCACGGTCTTTCCACCTTCACTTTCAGCATCCTTTTACTTTCACACTCCTTTCCCACCTCCTCCAACTTAATTTATTTTTTAATTTATTTTCAAGGCACAGACAAACAGAGAGAAAGAGGTCAAAATCTTCCATCCACTGGTGTATTTCCCAAATGCCCACAAAAGTAAGGGCTGGGCGAAAGTCAAGAGTCCAGAAATCAATCCGTGTCTCCCATGTGGGTGGCAGGAACCCAAGTAGTTCAGCCATCACCTGCTGCTTCCCAGGGTGCACATCAGCAGGAACCTGAAATTGGAAGTGGAACCAGGACTTGAACTCAGGTATTACAATATAGGATGAGGGTGTCCTAGCCAAAAAACCACAGTCCCCAAGGCAAAGCTGGGGCCCCTGATGTATACCCAGGGATTTCTGTATCAAGGTCAACACATATTTATTGAGGATTCATTGGCTATTCGAGGTATTAAGGATGTAGCAATTACAAAATAGTTCCCACTATCATGCAATTTAAATTCCCCTGTATTAGCCTAGGTAATTGTTGGATAATGTCCATTTCCCCTCTACTCGAGAGGTTCCATGGGGGCAGGCACATGCAGATCTACACACTGTTCCATCCCAACACCTTCCACATGCCAGGCACTGAGTCGATGCTCAGTAAATATCTGTTGAACAAATGTTCCTTCACAGCCAACATTTCCTATAAAACAATCACACTTCACCACTCACATGTGGTCTCTGCCCCAGGACACACTTTTTCAAGGGCTTCAGGCAAGGGTAAAGCTTGTTTCAACAGTGCTGACCCTTTGGGAAAATAGCTTATTCACAGAATGATTTGCAGAGCCCTTTCTTAAATGGTATATATGACATCCAGACAAAAGAAACAGAGGTGGCATTCCTGGCCACATTTTTTTTATTTGACAGGTAGAGTCACAGACAGTAAGAGAGAGACAGAGAAGAAGGTCTTCCTTCCGTTGGTTCACTCCCTAAACAGCTGCTATGGCCAGCACTGCGCCGATCCGAAGCCAGAAGCCAGGTGCTTCCTCCTGGTCTCCCATGCGGGTGCAGGGCCCAAGCACTTGGGCCATCCTCCATTGCCTTTCCGGGCCACAGCAGAGAGCTGGACTGGAAGAGGAGCAACCGGGACAGAATCCGGCACCCATGTGGGATGCCAGTGCCGCAAGGCAGAGGATTAACCAAGTGAGCCATGGCACCAGCCCCTCCTGGCCACATTTTTCAGATGTGGAAACCAAGGCTCAGAGACCTTCTGAAAGTCACACGCTAGCAAGTGACAACATAAAGGCTAATGCCTTGAGTCTTGTTTCTTCTTTCTTTTCTGGTTTTTATTTGTTTGTTTTGGTTTTTTGGTGATTCTCCTGGTTGCTACTTTTCAAAAAATTTTATTTGTTATACAAGGTTCATGTATTTCATAAATGGAGATTTAGGAACATGGTGACACTCCCCCCCTCACTTTCCCGCCCACCAATGCTCCAACTCTTCCTCCTCCTCCCTCTCACATTCCTACTCTTAGTTTTTATAAGGATCTATTTTCAGCTTATCTAATGATCATATAGTTACCCTACATTAAGTAAAAGAGTTCACTAAATAGTATTAAGAAGGAAAAAAAAAAAGAGTGACCAATGGAACAGAATAGAAAAATCCGTTTTTTTTTGGTGTTTTTTTTTTTTTTTCTTTTTTTTTTTTTTTGACAGGCAGAGTGGACAGTGAGAGAGAGAGACAGAGAGAAAGGTCTTCCTTTTGCCGTTGGTTCACCCTCCAATGGCCGCTGTGGCCAGCGTGCTGCGGCCAGTGCACCGCGATGATCCGATGGCAGGAGCCAGGTGTTTCTCCTGGTCTCCCATGGGGTGCAGGGCCCAAGCACTTGGGCCATCCTCCACTGCACTCCCTGGCCACAGCAGAGAGCTGGCCTGGAAGAGGGGCAACCGGGACAGAATCCAGCGCCCCGACCGGGACTAGAACCCAGTGTGCCGGCGCCACAAGGCGGAGGATTAGCCTATTGAGCCGCGGCGCCAGCCAGAAAAATCCATTTATGCATCTATTTCCATCTTATCCTTGACAATGGAGCTAAAATCAATCCCTGGAGCAAGGGAAATCTCTTCACGAGATGGTGCTGGGCAAACTGATCTCCACATTCAGAAGTATGAAACTAGACCCATACCTTACACAATAATCTACTCAAAATGAATCAGTTACCTACATCTACAACCTGATACAATCAGATTATTAGAGAATATTGGGGAAACTCTGTAAGACATTGAAATAGGCAAAGATTTCTTGGAAAAGGCCCCAGAAACACAGGCAATCAAAGCCAAAATTGACAAGTTGGATTATGTCAAGCTGAGAAGCTTTTGCACTGCAAAAGAGACACTCAGCAAAGTGCAGAGGTGACTGACAGAATGGGAGGAAATATTTGCAAACTATGCAACTTACAAAGGGTTAACATCAAGAATCTATGAAGAGCTCAAGAAATTCAACAACAAAGCAAACAATCCAGTTAAGAAATGAGCAAAGGACTTGAACTGGCATTTTTCAAAACAGGAAATCCAGGGCCAGCACTGTGAAGAAGGTCTGTAAAGAAGCTCCTGACTCCTAGCTTTGGATGGGCCCAGCTCTGACCATTGCAGCCATTTTGGGAGTGAATCAGTGGATGGAAGATCTTTCTCTCTGATTCTCCATCTCTCTCTCTTGCTTTCTATAACTCTGCCTTTCAAATAAATAAATAAATCTTTTTTTTTAAAGAGTAGATACTCTACTAGTTACCTTAGATCAGGGAAAACATATGATATATGTCTTCTTGGGACAAGCTTGTTTCACTAAGTATACTGGTTTCCAGTTGCATCCATCTTGTTGTAAAAGACAGGATTTCATTATTTTTTCTTTACAGCTGAATAGTACTCCATAGTGTATATATACCATAATTTCTTTATCCAGTCAACAGTAGATGGACATCTTAGATATAGTGAATTGTGCTGCAATGAACATGGGGGTACAGATAACTCTTTCAGATGCTGATTTCTTTTGGTTTGGGCAAATTCCCAAGAGTGGGAAGGCTGGATCATATGGTAGGTCTATATTCAGATTTCTGAGGTATCTCCATAGTGTCTTCCACAGTGGCTGCACCAGTTTACATTCCCACCGACAGTGGGCCAGGGTATCTTTTTCCCCACATCCTTGCCAGCATTTTTCATTTGTTAATTTCTGTATGAGAGCCATTCTAACTGAAGTGAGGTGAAACCTCATCATGTTTCTGATTCGCATTTCTCTGAAGGCTACTGATCCAGAGCATCTCCTCAAATGTCTGTTGGCCCTTTGGATTTCCTGTTTCATTTTGTTTTTAAAGATTTATTTATTTATTTTAAAGACAGAATTACACAGAGGGAGGAGAGGCAGAGAGAGAGAGAGAGAGAGAGAGAGGTCTTCCATCCGCTGGTTTACTCTCCAACTGGCCACAATGACTGGAACTGTGCTGATCCAAAGTCAGGAGCCAGGAGCTTCTTCCAGGTCTCCCACAGGGGTGCAGGGTCCCAATGACTTGGGCCACCTGCTGCTGCAATCACAGACACATTAGCAGAGAGCTGGATTGGAAGTGGAGCAGCTGAGACTGGAACTGATGCCCCTATGTGATGCTGACACTGCAGGCAGCAGCTTAACCCACTATGCCACAGCACTGGCCCCTCTGGTTTCTACTTTTAAAAATCTGTTCCCGCAGTGGGTTAATGCCCTGGCCTGAAGCGCTGGCATCCCATATGAGTGCCGGTTCTAGTCCCAGCTGCTCCACTTCCAATCCAGCTCTCTGCTATGGCCTGGGAAAGCAGTAGAAGATGACCCAATCCTTGGGCCCCTGCACCCGTGTGGGAGACCAGAGGAAGCTCCTGGCTCCTGGCTTCAGATCGGTGTAGCTCCGGCCGTAGCAGCCATTTGGTGAGTGAACCAGTGGACGGTAGACCTTTCTTTCTGTTTCTCCTTCTCACTGTCTGTAACTCTCTCAAATAAATAAATAAAATCTTTAAAAAAAAAAAAAAAAAAAAAAAAAACCTGTTCCTGTTCCAAGCTCTCTCCCTTCTGAATGAGATAAAGTCTCATTCAGATGGTAGGTTATCAAAATAAAGGGACTTTAAGCCTTTGGCTGCTGAGCAGATCATCATTGTAGTCTCTTTTGGGGGACGATGAATTTTTCCTTAAATTTAGCATCTAGGCAAGTGCAACAGTCAAGGGAGAAGACAAATAGGGAGAGTTCTGTCAGCCATGAGCCCAGTCCATCTGGCAGAGGCCATCTGAGATAATACGGTGCCTCATGCCTGCATCTGTGGAGTGCTCACTGATAAAACCTGAGTGTGGCTTTAAATAAACAGTGAGCAGGAAAAGTCAGACATGCCAGGGGCTTCCCATGTAACTTACAACCAATGTGGACTATTTGCCAAGAACAAGGAAGCCTTCAAAATCAATACGTCCATGGAAATATTCAAAGAAATCAAGCAAACATCCATGACTGAGGTTTCTGATCCAAGCCAGCAGAATAGAGGTCTTTACCTCCCCACCTTCCAAAAAAGGAAAGGTGATCTATGATGTAAAAGAAGCCTCTTTAGGTTAGAAATCTCATGGATTTCTGGGATTAAAGGGAGTAAGTAGATAGATTGTACTGGTGGACAAAACAGAGCAGCTCAGAATGTGTATCAGGAAAAGTTATAGCTAAGGCTGGAACCCTTCTGAGGGGCTCCAGGTTCAAAGCCAGCAGGAACACAGAACGGGAATGGGGAGAGGCGCAGAAAGCGGAATGTTGAAGCCCTGCAGGAGCAGCTGGGGAGCCAGGCTGCGTCCTCACGTTACCTCGGAGGACAGCTCTCAGCTAGACCATCGCTCCTGGGCACGAACAGAGCTACACTTGCTGGAGGAAGAGGGCAATCAGCTACAGGAGGACCAAGCCTGCGGCTGCGCGCTAGACCTGCAGCGAGCCCCCGCCCTTTGGCCTGCCTTGCATTCCTTCCTTTCTTTTGGAACCTCATTTTTTTGCTCTGGGGAACACTCATATTGCATTGATTACAGTTCAGTCAGTCAAGAATTGTGGGCCAAAGGGCCTTCCTGTCATAGCCAAGAGTGGACACCTAACTCAAGTGGGGGCAACCACATCCTCGCTCTAATGGACTGACCAAAGTTTATTCTCTCTCCAATCCAATTGCTCTGAAAAAACTGTTGGGTCATAATCCATGGTTGCTGCCTGGAGGCAAGTCCCTGGAGGGTTCTGGGTCCTGTGAGCCCTAGTTCCCATCCTGCCCCGAGCCTGGCTCCTCTGTTTTTCCCTAGATTTTATATACTACCCATTACCTTTCCTGTTAAGGTTCTCGTGCATCCAAAGACACATGATTGATACAAAGACCAAGAGTTGTGCTCTTACTGTTTAGTAATTGCCTCTTCCTTGTCTATAGCCAAAGCTGCCCATCCACACCCACTGGCTCCAGGCTGACAAAGAAAGCTTCCATTCAAAGGAGCCAAGGACCTGCACAACAGTGGAAAAGCAATGGCACAAAATGTCAAGACCAAGATGACCAAACAAACTATCCAATCTCAAAAACACCCCGCTAAATGACAAGAACATGACCTAAAAAGGAACTTTAATTAATACATCCAGAGAGAGTTAATACAATAAGGCTTTTGAAACCTGGGGCAGCCTTCAATAAAACAAGATCAAAAATATGATAACTAAATATTTTTAAAAGTCTACACGAAATAGTCAAGGAGATCTCCAAGAGTATAGAAAGAAAAGCCAAAGAAATGAGAAATGTAAGCAAAATATTAAGAGTCCTACAGGGAACTTGTCCAGAAAATATTCTGCATCTGAGTTTCAGAAAGAGAAAACAGTGAAAATACAAGAGAGAAGAATAGGAAATAAATAGCAAAATAAAATCTCCCAGAGCTGAGAAAGATATATGGCTTTTTAGATTACAAAGATTCAGCAAGTACGGTGCAAAGAAATGGAAAAGCCCTACACAAGCATGCATCTTTGTGAAATTTCTGAATACCAAGGACAAAGGGAAGATCTATTTGTCCTGAGACAAAAAATTAAAAATGAAGGTTAACTATGAAGGAGTAAGAATCATACTGGTGTCACATGTATCAGCGACAATGGATGTTAGGAAACAGCTCTCAGCATTCTAAGGAAAAACAATTTGAACCTCATACTCCGCACACAGCCAAACTCTCAATGAACGATGAGGTTAAAAGGGTGACACTGTCTCACATAAAAGAATTCAAAAAATTACTTCCCACTCAATCCTTTGGAAAATAAATTCCTTTAAAATTAACCAGCAAATCAAAAGACAATAAGGAATCCAAGAATAAAAGGGAAGCATGGGATTCAATAAGCAGGGAACCCAATTCAGTAGCTCCATTAAGGAAAAAAAAAAAAAAAACAAGTTCAGGATAACAATTATGCAAAAGCTTAGGAAAGAGCTGGTACAACATAAAATGATATTTCAGAGAGATTTGAAAGTAAGTCCTCAGGAAGTAAGGTCACATCAGTAGTCAGACTAAGCATGTGAACTGTCTTGGTGACGGTGTGAAATTAGATGCTTCGTTCTCCCACAAGAGAAAAGGACAAATAGAACCCTAGGGGGAAAAATGTAGAAGGGTTCAGAAAAATGACAAACCCAAATGAAGCTAAAATGCAGCATGACTTTGAGTCATCGAGAGAGTGAAAAGAAAAGGAAACAAAAGGAAATCCTTTTGACCTTGATTCTTGGAACACTCTACGTGGTGTAGTTAAGTTTTGTGCCATATGACATTTCTTTCCCATTGTATGTTGATGTTCTACGTGAAATAGTTCCATGACTCATAATATTGTAAACGTAAGTGTTGTTATAAATGTTCCAATCATGAAAAGTCAACAGAAATACACTAGAAACCCACAGACATGAAGTCCAGCGTGGTGACTTAGTCTCAGGAAAGCACCTATTTCTACACTGTAGTTCAAGGAATACAACTTTGTCCCCCGTTCCACAAAGCCCCTCAAATCTGTAAAATTGCAACCCCAGCCCTCTTGACTCTTATGCTAATCATTTCCTTGGCCACTTTGTCATTTTACCACCCAAGAGGACATCTCTAGCCATTACAGCTGATAACCGTCGTGATGATTTTTTAAGTTGATGTCTTTCAATGCTTTGCTAAATATTACTTACAGGTTTACCTACATCCCTTTTTCTTTTTTTCTCATTTTTATTTTTCTCTTTTTATTTTATCAAAGACAGAGTTACAGAGAGAGAGGGAAAGACAGAGATCCTCCACATGTCGGTTCATTCCCTAAATGGCTGCAAGGCTGGGGCTGGGCCAGATCGAAGCCAGGAGCCAGGAGCTTCATCTAGGTCTCCTACGTGCATGCAGGGGTCCGAGACTTGGGTCATCCTCTGCTGCTTTCCCAGGCCACAGCAGAGAGCTGGATCGCAAGTGGAGCACCTAGAATTTGAATGGCACCCATATGGAACCCTGGCATCACGGGCAGTTTTACCTGCTATGTCACAGTGCTGGCCCCTCCTTTCTTTTTCTTACACTCTATCAAAGGTTTTTTGCACTCTGGGCCTTGCTGAGGGTACACCCATGATACACCTCTGCACATTTGTCATCTCCGTATCCTAGTAAATGGGCATTTGGACCCAGGGCCAGCCACGGTCAGGCACAGGTTCTAGGACCAAAGGAGACAGAAAATAATGTGTTCCCCTTCCCTTTTTGAATTGTAACTGCTTTATTGAGATGAAAGTCACATTCCTTGCAATTGACTCACCTACTGTGTACACTTCAAATGTTGTAGTATACTCAGAGTTGTGCATGTGTTCTGTAGCCAATTTTAGAACCATTTTCTCATCTCAAAAAGAAACCCCAAGCCCTCTAGCCATCACCCTCCAATCCTCAGCCTTTCCCCGCCAGTCCTAGGCAACCACTCATCTACTCGCTGTCTCTATGGAGTTGCCCATCATGCATGCTTAACTTACAGTGAAGGGAACTGTACAAAGTGTAGTCTTTGCTAACTGGCTTCTTTGCATACACACGATGTTTTCAAGGTGGCGAGGAATTCCTTCATCAGGAGTCACTAAACATCAGCTTTCTGCCCTTTTCTGATGTTAAAGGATGTTGAGTCCCAAGGCCTGGAGTTATTCATTCATCAGGGGTTGCAAAATGGTGATATTCTAACTGTGTCATTTCTTTCACATTTATCAGCTCAACCGCTTCCAGAAAGTTACTCCCCCTCTTTTACGATGTGGTTTTCTAGTAGTAAAGTTCAAGTAGGGAAAGCAGGATACATGCTTGATCCTTTCCCATTGCTGATGAACTTTCAGGATACCAAACTAATTGTCTCTCATCCTCCCATGTAATCCATCATGTTTAAATATATATATGTTTATATACATACATGAGGGCTGCTGCTGTGGTGTAGAGGGTTCTGGCATCCCATGTGAGTGCCAGTTCGGGTCCTGGCTGCTCCACTTCTGATCCAGCCCCCTGCTTTAGTGCTCCTAAGAAGGTAGTGGAGGATGGCCCTAGTCCTTGGAGCTCAGCTACCAACATGGGAGACCAAAAATAAGCTCCCGGCTTCTGGCTTTGGCCTGGCCCAACCCTTGCCATTGCAGATATTTGGAGAGTAAAGCAGCAGATGTAGGATCTCTCTCTCTCTCTTTCTCTCCCTCTTTCCCTCTATCTTTGCCTTTCAAATGAACAAATATTTTAAAAAGGAATATACAAGTATAATATATAAAGAAAGAGTGGATTTGAATATATTTGGAAGGCTTTGAGTCCAACTAGCATTCTTTTTTCAAGCTCAAATTGTCCCATCTTTTGCCAGTAGGAGCTTCTTCAGGTTGGCTCCTGAGTGTTTTTGCCATGACTCTGCATATACCCAACAGTGTCAGAAAAACAGTACTGATATTACTGCCACAATATTGAAAACAGTTAATCTTTTTTGGCTTATGTTCTCCCACTCTTGCCCTGTTTTCTGTTGTTAATAATGGTACATACATGGGGGAGGGGAGCTGGTGCTGTGGCATAGCGGGTAAAGCTGCTGCCTGAGGGGCTGGCATCCCATATGGGTGCCCGAACGAGTCCTGGCTGCTCCACCTCTGATCCAGCTCCCTGCTGATGCTCCTAAGAAAGCAGCGGAAAACAGCCCAAGTGCTTGGGCCCCTGCACCTACTTGGGAGACGCCGGCGCACCGCGCTGATCCGAAGCCAGGAGCCAGGTGCTTCTCCTGGTCACCCATGCGGGTGCAGGGCCCAAGCACTTGGGCCATCCTCCACTGCACTCCCTGGCCACAGCAGAGAGCTGGCCTGGAAGAGGGGCAACCGGGACAGAATCCGGTGCCCTGACCAGCACTAGAACCCGGTGTGCCGGCGCCTCAAGGCAGAGGATTAGCCTAGTGAGCCCCGGTGCCAGCCTATGTATGTAATCTTAAATAGGAAAGTCAACAATGTAAAGATAGCAACTCAATTATATCTAAATTTTTGTTTAATCCCTGAATTGTTCAATTACCTCTATATTTAATCTGATTTCAGTTTTTCAAAAAATAAAAATATCAGGAGAACTAGACAAACTGGTTCTAAAGGAAACAAGGGTGAGTGTCCTATGAAAAGAAAATGGAAGACATTAAAAGAGGGGGTAGGCGCTCAGCGCGGTGGTTAAGACACCACTTGAGATGCTCACGTCGCATGCCCAAGCGCTTGGGTTTGAATTCCAGTTCCACTCCTGATCCCAGTTCACTCTAATGCACACCCTAGGAGGCTCAGGTGGTGGTTCAAGTGCTTGGGCCCCTGCATCCATGTGGGAGACCCAAATGAGGTTCCTGGTTCCTGGCTTTGGCCTGGCCCGATCCCAATTATTATAGGCACTGGGGAGTAAACCAGTGGATGGGAGACCTGTTGCTCTTTCTGCCTTTCAAATACATAAATACATTTTTTAAAAAAGAATGACCACAGGTGCTGGAAGAATTATCCTATGACATGTTTTAAACTAGTTAGCACAAGAAGGAAAGACATCTCACGAAATTCCAAATAGATAGGGGAATTTTATACAAGATAAAGGTAGGATTTCAAAACAATGGGAGAAGATAGGTTACTCAATAAGTAAGGTTGGGACCAGTGGTTATCCACTTAGAAGAAAGCAACGCTAGACTTTTCCCTTGTATTGAAATAAATTCCAAGCAGATCAAAGATTTAATAGTGAGAGAAGGCAGCTCAGTGGTTAGCTGGGGCCAGGAGTGGAAGGTTAAGGAGCAGATGGAGCTTTGTAGAGGTTCTGGGAATGTGTCATCGCATGATTGGGCTGGTAGCCACATTGTTAATCTATCAAATCGTGCATCTAAAGTGAATGCATTTTAGGGGGCCAGTGTAGTGGCGTAGCAGGTAAAGCTGCCACCTGTGACGCCAGCATCACACATGAGCACTGGTTTGAGTCCTGGCTGCTCTGCTTCCAATCCAGCTCCTGGCTAATGTACCTGAGAAAGCAGCAGAGGATGTCCCAAGTGCTTGGGCCCTGCCACCCACATGGGAGGCCACAAAGGAGTTCCAGGCTCCTGGCTGTGACCTGGCTCAGCCCTGGCCAATGTGGCCGTTTGGGGAGTGAACCAGTAGATGGGAAATCTTTCTCTCTCTCCCTCTCTCTAAAGATAACTCTGTGTTTCAAATCAATAAATAAATCTTTTATTTAAGAAAAGGAAAGAAGTGAGAGAATAGTTAATGTCTTTTATAATGGAGTGTCAGCTGCTATAATTTTAATGTTGATACATAGAGGACCAAAAGAATGTATACAAAAAAAAAAAAAAAAAACCAGGGAAAGTTAAAAGGAATTGCTCTACTGGGAAACCAGGGCTAAGAAGGAATAGGGTTGCGTCATTTAGAAAATTACCCTGATGCAACTTTGGTAGCTTCCAAGAACTCTACTACACAAGCTGTTCCAAAGGTCAGTGGACAGAAAGAGCAAACTAAACCAATTGAAAGCTCACATTCTGAAAGGGGCAGGAGATGGGATAGGGTAGCACCTTGGGTCTGCCGAAACACAGCAAAGGGTACGACCTGCTCTGTGGCTCCCAGGATCCAGGCACCGCCCCCTCTCTATGGCGTTGGTCTTCCTCACGGGACCAGAGTTGAGGCTGGAGGAAGGGGTCTGCAGCAGGGCCAGCTCACACTCTTGTTCCAGTGGAGAGAGGCAGATACAAGAATTCCCAGCCGCAGCTGTACCTCACCAACTGCCCTCTGCCTCGAGTTTCATTGACTCACGCCATGCGTGACACAACACATACGGGGCCACAAAGGGGGCAAACTGGGTGTTTCCAGTGGGTGTCACTCCTGTTTGTTCCATTCTCTTACCACCTACAGGTCATCCAGGTCACCAGCCAACTATGTAGTGAACATGCCTCATGAGTTCTGCCTGTGTCCCACAAGCTACTTGCTTCCTCACTATCTGTCCAAAATCCTTCTTCTAAGCTCATGTATTCTCATTCGCTTTGTTTTCTTTGATAGCAGAATTGAATATTCTCAAATAATGCAGCAAATACACAACGTAGACAGAAGACTTGCTTATCGTCTTACACCTTTCAAGACTGTTTGAAAAAAAGGTGAAAGAAATGTCCTGAATTACTCTTAAAATACTGATAATTTGAAATGAAAGCAAAAACTTTGTATTTATATATATACACAGTTGTAAATCCTCGATTGTGGATTTATATGTTATTTTAGCACTTCGTTGTGCAACCTTTTTGTGTTCTAAAGATTTTGTAGCCATGAGTTTCACTGCAAAAATCATCAGATGGGTCACGAGAGGGCAATCCAATGTGTTCTTGCATCCTGGCTGTGTGACCCAGGCAGGTTACTGGACCCCGAACTCAGTTTCTCCCTCTGTATTTCTTTTTTTTTTTTTTGACAGGCAGAGTGGACAGTGAGAGAGAGGGACAGAGAGAAAGGTCTTCCTTTGCCATTGGTTCACCCTCCAATGGCCGCCATGGCCGGCGCGCTGCAGCCAGCTCACCACGCTGATCCGATGGCAGGAGCCAGGTACTTATCCTGGTCTCCCATGGGGTGCAGGGCCCAAGCACCTGGGCCATCCTCCACTGCACTCCCGGGACTAGAACCCACCGGCGCCGCAAGGCGGAGGATTAGCCTAGTGAGCCGCGGCGACGGCCAGTTTCTCCCTCTGTAAATGGAAACCACAGGAGTACTACTTCCTAAGGGCATTGTAAGAAGGAGATTAAATAATGCATATAAAATGATCAGAACATTGCCTGGAAAAACGTTAAGTTCTGTGTTCTTATCTTCATGACACTGAGGATGAAGCCACAACTTATATTTCATGTATTCATCAGCATCAGTAAAACCGTAATGGAGGAGATCAGCTGTAGGTATTGTAGATTTAAGGAAAAAAAAAAATAGGACAGGAGCATAGACATCAATAAAATGTCAAAATGTTTAAAGTGAAGCTGTTGGCCAGCGCCACGGCTCAGTAGGCTAATCCTTGCGGCGCCGGCACCCGGGGTTCTAGTCCCGGCTGGGGTGCCGGATTCTGTCCCGGTTGCCCCTCTTCCAGGCCAGCTCTCTGCTGTGGCCAGGGAGTGCAGTGGAGGATGGTCCAAATGCTTGGGCCCTGCACCCCATGGGAGACCAGGAGAAACATCTGACTCCTGCCTTCGGATCAGCGCAGTGTGCCAGCCACAGTGGCCATTGGAGGGTGAACCAAGAGCAAAAGGAAGACCTTTCTCTCTGTCTCTCTCTCTGCCCATTCTGCCTGTCAAAAAAATAAATAAAATTAAAAAATAAAAAATAAAATAAATAAAATAAAATAAAAATAAATAAAAAATAAATAAAATAGTGAAGCTGTTAAGGAAAATGGCCCTGGCCAATTTCAACCAGCTACTAAGACTTGCACAGCACCTAAAGATTTCCCAACCGCTCGTCCCTTCTGAAAAGCGTTTTGTTCCTTAGGAAGATTTTCTTTCATTACTCTGACTTTGGTCCCAGGTCTTGGCAATCTTCTGTTCCATGAGACTTTGGGGCAGGCAAGTCCAAGCACAGCCCTCTAAGATTTTTGTTCTTCTACCAAAGGAAACCTAGCAGTAGCTTCTCTGTAGTTAATCATTCCAAAGTTTTCAAAGAAGAGACTGGGTTTTTTGTTTTGTTTTGTTTTTTGGTTTTGTTTTTGTTTTGTTTTTTGACAGGCAGAGTGGACAGTGAGTGAGAGAGTGAGAGAGAGAGAGAGAGAGAGAGAGAGAGAGAGAGAAAGGTCTTCCTTTTCCGTTGGTTCACCCCTTCAAGGGCCGCTGTGGCCGGCGCACTGCGATAATCTGAAGCCAGGAGCCAGGTGCTTCTCCTGGTCTCCCATGGGGTGCAGGGCCCAAGCACCTGGGCCATCCTCCACTGCACTCCCTGGCCACAGCAGAGAGCTGGCCTGGAAGAGGGGCAACCGGGACAGAATCCGGCGCCCCGACCGGGACTAGAACCCAGAGTGCTGGTGCCGCAGGCGGAGGATTAGCCTAGTGAGCCGTGGCACCGGCCATAGAAGAGACTGTTTAAGGGATGATTCTTTGCTTTATAAACAGCCCTAAAACGTGGAAGCAGTGTCCAGTCACGAGTCAGTTAAGCAAGGTATCCATGCTGGGAAGGGGAAGATTTCTGGGGCCAACCCATCAACACCTGCTTTCCTGAAGGACCAAGCTTCAGCTCTGAGGGAGATGATTGTCCCTGTCCACCCAGATGTTGATCAGTCCTGCAGAGAACACACAGGGCTTGAATTCAGGGGCTATAAATTCTAATCCTAATTTGGGCACCAAAGGGTCTGAGCATTTTCAATGAATCATCATTCATTCCATATCTGTTGTTCACCCACCATACAAAGTGCCAGAAATGTGAGGAGAGATGAGTAAAGACTTAACGTCTAGATCACACACGCACTATGGGTGGGCAGCAACGTCCCCTGGGTGAGAAGCAGGTGGAATGAGAGCTATTGCCTTGGTCTGTTCAGGCCGTGGCTATAAATGCCATAAACCACCCAGTATGTGGGTAATTCTCATAGTTGTGAAATCCAACATCAAGACACTGGCACACCTTCTGCTGCGTCCTCACCTGTTGGAAGGGAGGAGGGGTAGCTCCGGAGCCTCCTTCACAAGGGGTTAATCCCACTCCTGAGGGCTCTACCGCCATGGCCTAATCACTTCCCCAAATTCTACCTCCTAACACCTGCACCGTGGAATTGGGTTTCAATACATGAATTTGGCAAAGGGGATGCAAACATTCAGACCATAGCAGACGTTTCAGGGCTTGCAACCTGAATGAGTAAAAGGCAGAGAGAGAAGAGAGGATTCTCTTTTCAGATCTCTTTCAAACCTTCTGAGATGTCAAGGAGACAGTTTCTATTCAGTGCCAGCCTTGAACAAGCCTCAAATACTTGCTTATTTCCTTTTCAAAAAAGAGCAGGCCAGGGCTGGCATTGTGGCTCAGTGGGTTAAGCTACCACCTGTGACACCAGCATCCCAAATGAGCCTGGGTTGAGTGCTGGTTGCTCCACTTCCAATCCAGCTCCCTGCTAATGTGCCTAGGAAAGCAGCAGAGATTGGCCCAAGTGCTTGGCCCCCTGCTATCCATGTAGGATGGATTTCCAGGCTCCAAGCTTCAGCCTGGCCCAGCCTCAGCCTTTGCAAACATTTGGGAAGTGAACCAGCAGATAGAAGATCTCTTTCTCTCTTGTCTTTGCCTCTTTCTCTAATTCTGCCTTTCAAATAAATAAAAATTAAAAAAAAAAAAAACAGACCTCTAGGGGCCGACACTGTGGCATAACGGGTAAAGCCGCTGCCTACAGTGCCAACATCCCATATGGGCACCGGTCCAAGTCCTGGTTGCTCCACTTCCGATCCAGCTCTCTGCTATGGCCTGAGAAAGCAGTACAAGATGGCCCAAGTCCTTGGGCCCTTGCATCCACATGGGAGACCCAGAAGAAGCTCCTGGATCCTAGCTTCAGATTGGCACAGCTCCAGCCATTGCAGCCAATTGGTGAGTGAACCAGTGAGTGAAAGACACCTCTCCCCCCTCCCCCCGTGTGTGTGTGTAACTCTTTCAAATAAATAAATAAATCTTTAAAAAAAAAAAAAGGCCTCTAGCACAGAAAATAGGTAAAAGTTTTAAATTTTTAGTAAATATTGCATTTATTGTATTCTGCAGACAACAATAGCTAAAATTTTAGTGTATTTTTGTTGTATTTATTGTTATGGGTACCTTATATTTATGGCAGTTCATTTTGATTCTTACAAATAAATAAATGATCCAAAATTTTGTTTTTAAAATGTATTAAATGGAACTACATTTAAAATGTTGAGTAGATTTAGAACAATTAATAGTACAGGTGTAGTAGAAAGTAAGACAAGAATCTAGAAGACAGTAAGCAAATAATTAGAGTTTGAGATTCAGATGAGTATAAGGAATGGTGGTATCTGCCCATCTCCCCTACAAAACTGTTACAAGTGTTAAGTATGAAAATAACCATTAATGAGTTTTGAGAAGAGACTCAAATCCATTTACTCTAAGATACTGAAGAAAATTCCCGCACAAACCTGTACATTCCCACCTGCACTCATCTGAAATCAAGATGGGAGCAAACCACTTCCCTGCTTTGGCGTCAGTCGATGTTCAAACTATATTCTCCCCATCTATGCATCTTTGTAACAATGGAGACTTCATCCAGACAAATCCATGTCCCATCGCAGCACATACGGAACACTTGCCCAGTGATTCTTGTTGACAGAATAAAGAGGATCTGTAAAAAGGTTAAGATAAGTTTTAGTCAGGGCAACATATAAGTGGCCTGGGCCCGGGAGACACAAGCCCAGTGACTTTGAATGAGTCTTGAGAAGCATTCCAAAGTGCTCAAATTGTAGTCTGAATTCATGTATTACACAGTGAGCTTCTATTGGCCAAGCCCATAAACACTGGGCCTTTGCCAAGGGATGGAGGAAGAGTTGTTCACTGGTTGGAGATTGCTGTCATTGGAGTAGGACTGTCGGCAAGCACTAGTAGACAGAGGGAAGGTGTGTCTCTGGAAAGAGGCTATTGAAAAGAAGGCTGCTGATTCATTTTAAAGAGGGCATTTCTGGGAATAGATAAGGAATGCATGGATAAAGAACAAAGGATTGCTCAAGGTTGCTCCAGACAGCTAAGACAAAACAGACCCTGTGTGCACGTCACCCAAGTCAAATTGACCTGATAAGATGACTAGCTCTGTCCACCCAGTCTGCAGCTAAGTCTCAGCAGGTGTTTCTGCTGAATGTTTTGCAGACTTTTTAGGGGCAGTTTGCTCTCATTTCATTTAAAGGCTCTTAAAGACAAGTACTTTTAGGATTATAGTTGTTTACTCAGAGGTCAAGGCTCAAATCGGTCCTCTTCCCTCACTGGAGACAGCTGGCCCCTATGTGCCCATGATGGTTAATGTCATGTATTAAGTTGGTTGGGCCATTAGTTGCTCATATATCTAGTCAAACATTATTCTGGGTGGACCTCATTTAATCAGTGGAAAGTCTGAGTACAACAAAAAGATTGACCTTCCCCCAAGCAAGGAAGAATTCTCCAGCAGACTGCCTTGAGCCAAGTCTGAATATCTGCTCTTCTTGCCAGCTGGCCTTCACCAGGGTCCGTCACCTGCTGGCCCACACTGCAGACTGGGCCTGCCAGCCACTCATAATCCTGGGAGCCTAGTCATCATTCTGTCTCCATATTTGAAAATGCATGTCCTACTTACTCTGACTCTCTGGAGAACACTGCCTAATACCACGTCTTCCTTACTGCTGAGCAAATATGATTTATACCATGCTGCTTTCTCACTGTGTCGATTGGGTGCATCCTTTGAGAGGCTGGATTTACCATGGTTTATCTCCTTTACGTTTGCAAGGTCAGGGTCAGGGTTACAGAGTCATGTTAGAGAAGCTGAGAACAATGGGTATGACGACTCTAAATACTCAGAGAATACCTATATGCTGGCGCCTGTGCTACGTGTGCTCAGATGTTTATTCTGTAACCGCTGTGGACAGCCCTTCCTCTTTCACAGCTCACAGCTGAGGAAATGTGCTTAGGACGGTTAGGTGGCTTGTCCAAGGTTGCACAGTGATGGGGTGGCACACCAGGATTTGACTCAAGACTTCCAGCCCCTTAATATGTGTTGTCTTTGGTATCCCCTTCCTGCTCAGAAGGCACCAACCAAAAGGGCAGGAGAGACTGGAGAAGGGCAGTTTGTGATGTTTGCTGCTTGGTATTTTTATGTACTCTTATGGTTATTAACAAAGGTATCCTGCCTAGCATCCCAAAGGAGTTTCAATTGTTCAATAAAAGCCACATAAGGAGAAAAAAAATACCACACTTTTTTGAGAATTAAAAGAAGTCATCCCTGGGGTGATGCAGGCTCCCGCTAGACAAGAGAGGGGGACTCCTGGCATCCTTGGGATGAGACACAACAGCCATGCCCACCTGCTTCATGCACACATCGTTACTGAATAAAGATCTTTTAACACTAGCAACATCGATAAAAAGCAATATATGTCCCAGGTGCTGGAAAATACTGTTTTCAGACCAGCAGTTCAAAAAATGAGTAGACATGGAGCACGATGGGAATTAACACAAATGACCAAAGACAAATATGAAAAGCTGGGAGAAATATTTTCAAACCTATGAAGACAAAAGTTAACATATAGAAAAAAATTCATACATCAGTGAGGAAAAAAATGGATAACACACTGTTTAATGGGCAATGGACATAAGCAGACAGCTCCATAAATGAGAAATAAAAGTGGGATCCAACATCAGTCATCATCGAAGGAACACACTGGCTGTAGAACAGGTGAAGATCAACCAGTGAACGAATGTGTGTGGCTACAGGGTGCTGGGCACCTCATGGGCTGCTGTAAGAGTGTAAGCTGAGTTAACGTTCTTCAAGGTCATTAAAAAACAAATATCAGTACCTTAAAATGTTTATACCCTCTGACCCAGCCTACATACTTGTGAGCATATATCCCAAGGAAATAGAAAGACTCAAAATGTCTTACTGCACAACAGTGTGTATTAGAAGGTTATTTCTATCTTTACTTAATGTATGCTAAACTGATCTTCTGTAGATAAAGAGAATGGAAAATGAATCTTGATGTGAATGGAAGGGGAGAGGGAGTGGGAGAGGGGAGGGTTGTGGGTGGGAGGGACGTTGTGGGGGGGAAGCCATTGTAATCCATAAGCTGTACTTTGGAAATTTATATTCATTAAATAAAAGTTTTAAAAAAAAGGAAGAAAACAATAAAAAAAAAAAAGGTTATTTCTAGTGTTCTAGTGGTCAAGAATCAGAAATAATCTAAACGCTCAACAGCAGGAAATGGCTAAATAACTGACACCTCATTAATACAATGAAATGAAAAGCAGTCATTTCTTCAAGTATTTTTCTGCCCTGGCCCCCACCTGATTCAGGGCTCCTAGTTGGATGTATATTATAGACCACTTGAGCTGTGCCAAAATTCGCTGGTACTTAGTTCTCTTTTTTACTTACTCTTTTTTTTAGAAGTTTTTTAAACTCACTGTTTTTTTATTATTTTTATTTATTTATTTGAGATACAGAGACAGAGTGAGCTTCCATCCAAATGCCTGAAACAGCCAGGATTGGAAAGGCAGAAGCCAGGAGCTGGGAACTCCATACCAATATCCCACATGGGTTGCAAGAACCCAGTTTCTTGGGCCTTCACTGCTGCCTTGCAAGGTCTGCTCTAGCAGGAAGCTCAAGTAAGGAGCCAGAGACAGAAATGAAACCCAGGTGCTCCAGTGTGGAATGCAGCCATCTCAACTGAGAAACCAAATATCTGCTTCTTTGTTCACTTTTTTCTGTATTTCCTAAAGCTATTAATGACCTGGCATTTCTATCCTACCCAGCACATAAGAAAAGTGAGCCCTGGCAGCCAGAGCAGGTCCTGGGGCTGCGAGTTCCAGTCCTGATGATTGGAAGCAGCGTAGGGCTGAACACAAGTGCTGAGGGCCAGAGAGACTCAGAGCACCAACAGCTGCTCCTGTCTCAACCCTGCCCTTAACTCTTCCAGGCTCCCCAACTTCATAGTCAGCTGAGGGTCCAGGTTTAGCTCCCCATCAGACAAAGAATCACAGCCTTGAGTTTGTGGCAGGGGCACATCCACAAAGCAGACAGAAAGGAAAAGAGGAGACATTCCTGGGTGAGCCGAGCCGTGGGGAAGGCCGGGTAACAAATCCTCTTGCTGGATGCCCAGCCACCTGAGGGCTTCTCCATCCTCATCTCTGTCTATCCTGAAGCTTAGCAGGTTACACCCCAGACTGGGCAGGCAAACACAGCCGCTCGGAATGACTGGACTCAAAATACAGGGCGGAAGAAGTTAAAGCAGGAGTCAGACGGACAAGGTACATACAGGCAGGTACACAAGACAAGGTGTGGCCCGCAGGCCACACCTTCAGCTACAGTGCAGGCTAACAGTCTAGACAAAGCACAGCATTTCAAATACCAGTTCTGTGTCAGGCGCTGGGAAACAGAGGCTGCTTCGGCACTTTCCGCTGAAGCCTGCATACATCTGGGAACAGAGCAATGGGCCAGCGTGAAGTGGGAAAAATCCGGGCAGCAGCTGGTCTACACAGCAAGAGGCAGAGGGGTACAGCAGGATGGAGGTGTGGGCTCCCGGGGTCCTTGGAGCCAAGAACCTAGACTATATTGTCAGAAGTGGCCGCGGACCACATTGAAATTCATTCCTGTAGGATGTTGAAGCAATGTTCCAGGTTCCAGTCCTGTCTCTGGCAGATTTCCCTCATAACACTCTTGCTGTCAGTCTGTAGGGAGTTTGTGAACTATCCATAATTTATTCCTTCATCTCCGTCTCTCACTTGACCCTCCCACAAGTGCTCCATGCTGGGCAAACCCAGGGACACAGTGATCAACAAAGGCTTCCAGTTCCTGCCTCCCTCATCTCAGATTGCCACCCCTTCCCAGTCTCTCTCCCTATCCTCACACCATCTGTACAAATACTCATGCACACACACACACACACACGAGCCAAGGGTTATGAAGTGTCTGAAATTTTTTCCTACTTACAAAAATAACAGCTCAGTTCGCCACGCTCTCATGGATGCTGGCAGAAGACACAGGACTCCCGGGTCAGAGACAAAGGGCTTCGTTCTCACAGCACAGCAACCTGCATCAGCATCGGCATATTTGGCGCCGGCTTCCCAAGCTCGGATTCCCATGAGTCAACGTGAAAAGGACCAGTTGGGCTGGCGCCGTGGCTAGTAAACTAATTCTCCACCTGCGGTGCCAGAACCCAGGGTTCTAGTCCCGGTTGGGGCGCCGGATTCTGTCCGGTTGCTCCTCTTCCAGTCCAGCTCTCTGCTGTGGCCCGGGAGGACAGTGGAGGATGGCCCAAGTGCTTGGGCCCTGCACCCGCATGGGAGACCAGGAGGAGGCACCTGGCTCCTGCCTTCGGATCGGCGCAGCACTGGCCGTAGCAGCCACTTGGGGGGTGAACCAATGGAAAAAGGAAGACCTTTCTCTCTGTTTCTCTCTCTCTCACTGTCTAACTCTGCCTGTCAAAAAAAAAAAAAAGGCCAGTTGGCATGTGTTTGTGAAGTAGGACTACATTACAGCAAAGGAACCCAGTGCTTGGGGAACAAGTACCTTTTATGATAAGCAGTGAGCACGCCTTCCCTTGTTCAGGGGAAGATATACCCGTATCTTCTAAGCTTTTTCACCATACAAACATCTTTGAACAAACGAAGCTGGTGCTCACTCACAAGACATCCAGAAACATAAGAGGCAGATGGGGAATTATCTCCCGACTATCACGAGACAAGAAAAGCAGAGACTTTGGAAGTGGACTCTCTCTTCTGTTTACACCTTAGATCCCCTGTCACTAGCTGCATGACGGAATGTGTGTCTTAGTTTTGCTTTTATTTATTTATCTGAAAGGCAGAGGAGAGAGAGAGAGGGAAAGACAAAGACAGAGAGAGTGCTTCCATCTGCTGGTCTTCTTCCGAAATAGTTGCAATGGCCGGGGTTGGGCCAGGCTAAAGCCAGCAGGCTAGAATCCCATCCAAGTCTCCTACATGGGTGGTAGGGGTCCAAGCCTTTGAGCCATCTTCTGCTTTTCAGGTGCACTAGCAGGGAGCTGGAGCAGAAGCAGAGCAGCAGGAGCTAGAACTGGTGCTCACAGGAGATGCCGGTGCTGCAGGAGACAGATCAACCTGCTGGGCCACAACGCTGGCCCCAGGGATGCTGTCTTCTGCTCTTGGGATCCCTGGGGATGAGGCCTGCTCCACGCTCCAGAAAACCCTGCCAGGGGATTACCCAGCCAAAGGCCCCTGAGAAATAGTCATACTTGTGCAGCTTGGCTCGCACCAGCTGCAGGAAAGCAATAAGTGTGCAAAGTGCAGCACAGAAAGCCCTCCAGAGAGCCGCCAGCCCAGCTCCGCCACCTGTCAGAAAGAAAGAAAGAAAGAAAGAAAGAAAGAAAGAAAGAAAGAAAGAAAGAAAGAAAGAGAAGAGAAGAGAAGAGAAGAGAAGAGAAGAGAAGAGAAGAGAAGAGAAGAGAAGAGAAGAGAAGAGAAGAGAAGAGAAGAGAAGAGAAGAGAAGAGAAGAGGAGAAGAGAAGAGAAGAAAAAAGTAACCTGTTGATTCCAAGTCCAAAAAAAAAAAAAGTTCTGCCCTGGAAAACTAACTTCCAGCCAACCTCGGGGATGAGAAGCAAACCCCACTCTGGTTAAATGCAGGCCCGGGTGGTGAAGCACTCTGCCCCCCACCAGGCTGAGACCTGGCAAGTCCAAAGACGTCCTCATGGCTGTCTGGTGTTTAGCAACCAGTGACAGCTGATTGAATCCAGATGGGCACTGCAGACTTCTCTGGTCCGCAAAGAACAAACAGGCCTTCCCAGACATACCCACCCCTACCCTGCCTCCCCAAGGCCAGAGCAGGACCTGGGGCTCTGAGTCAGGGGCTCCCACTCTGTCGCTGTAAAGGGATCACCACACCTAGCTGGGGGCATTTCCAAGAAGCGTGGGCAAAACCCACAAAACCCTGATGAAGCTTCCTGGGCTGCTTGCCTGGGAAGAGCCTACTGAGACACTGCGGTAGTAGGTGTAACAGCTTGTGCTGATGGGGGCAGCCCAGTCCAGGGCTTGGCACCGGAAGTGGGCACAGTCAGAGCTCTCTGTCTCCTTCCTTCTCCCTGTGGGGAGCACTGAGGGGGAAAGCCAGGGCTTACCCATAGCATGGCAGCCCAGACAGCAGGAGCACACGGGGGAAAGAGAGGCTATGGTGCCTTTGTCCCACGACCCTAGATGGGAAAGGTCTTGTACAAGGCCTCGTTCATGCAACAAGAATAAAACCACAGGCTGTCCAAGGGTGCCTGTAATCAAATCAGCAGAGACAGTGTGGTGGCCATTCCAAGATGGAGGCACGGTGGGCAACCAAAGAGGAGGAGGGGAGCTGTGCGGTGGGGTGGGGGGCCTTTCTGGGGATCAGGGGGCTCCAGAGCCACACCGAGGCCCGCCTCTAGCTCTGCCCCTTACAAGGGGAGTGACCTGAGTCAGGATGCTCATCCTAATTAGCTTTGAACTTCCCCCTCACGTAAAATGAGAGAAACCTTTGTAATAGCATCTCCCAGGGTCCCTGCTAGGGTCAGAGCTCAAGGCACGGTGAGGGCTCAGTAAAAGCAATTTTTAAATCTTTAAAGGACTCCATCATGAGATAGCTACCCAGGAGGCTTCAAGGCATGGAGTCCCCCACTCAGAAGCGGCGTGAGGGGTGTCGTCGCTGCTCACTGCCTGGGGCAGAGTGGGGTCGGGGTGGTGGTTACTGATAATCAGACTCTGCCTGTGCCCATCACACTCCACATCCCAGGAAGACCCCGGCTCCGTGACCACGGCTGCCGCCCCCAGCTCTAGCCAAGAAAGCTGGGGAGGTCACAGTTTTCTGTCGGAGCCCTTCTGCTTTTCAAAAAGCTCTTCCATGAATCCTGCAATGTATTTTAACAGAAATATTACTTAACATTTATTGAGCACCTGTCCTAGGTCTTTCAAACTGGGGTCCACATGTGCCACCGTTACAGAAGCTCCAGGCTACAAGAGAGCTCTCTTCAGTAGAGAGTTTAAACTTTATGTGTCTTATACTAAAAAGAAACCCAGCCTTGTCCCGGAAGAAACATGGGAGGTCGGGATTGGAATATTGAGGTGAAAAAGTCAGGACCGAGGCCGCCTTGATGTTAGGGAGGCAGATGGGGCAGCTTGTGCATGCGGTCATTTTGCCACCCCAGAGCCATGGCTGAACTCACCTGACACCGCTGCAGCCTCCCGGGAGAGCAAGCCCTGGCCCTGGCCCTCCCCAGCCCTGAGAGGGGGTCCTGAGGGGAAGGCTGCTGGGGAAGCAGGTGCTGAGGGGTTTCTGGAAAGGCTGTTTCCTCCCAAATAGAGAGATCCATGGGCCCAGTGTGACCCCCATCGACATGCCAAGACATTCTCTCCAGAACTAGGGGGAAAAATTGTAACATTCACGTGGAAGCACAGGAGATCCCAAAAAGCCAAAGCACTCTTGAACAGAAAGAACAAAGCTGGAGGCATCACAGTGCACAGTCTTGATCTCAAGACATATGACAGAGCTACTGTAACCAAGAAAGAATGGTACTGACATAAAAACAGACACAGTCCAAAGAACAGAGATTCCAGAAATCCACCTACACATCTACAACCAACTGATTCTCAAGGAAGGTGCCAAAAACGTACTCTGAAAAATGCTGGGAAAACTGGATATCCTCATGTGCAGATCAAATCCTCCCCCAATTTCTTACCCTACACAAAAACCAATTCAAAATTGATCAAAGATCTAAATGTAAGACCTAAAACTAGGACTTACTAAAAGAAAACACTTCAAGACATTGGTATAGGCAAGTATATTTCAGATAAGACCCCCAGAAGCACAAGCAACAAAAGCAAAACTAGACAAATGGGAATATACAAAACTAAGAAGTTTCCATGGGCAGCACTGTGGTGTAGCTAAGCCGCCATGTGTAATGCCGGTATCCCATATGGGCACCGGTTCGAGACCCGGCTACTCCACTTTTTTTTTTTTTTTAAGATTTTATTTATTTATTTGAGAGGTAGAATTACAGACAGTGAGAGGGAGAGACAGAGAGAAACGTCTTCCTTCCTTTGGTTCACTCCCCAAATTGCCACAACGGCTGGAGCTGAGCCGATCCAAAGCCAGGAGCCAGGTGCTTCTTCCCAAACTCCCATGTGGGTGCAGGGCCCCAGGGACTTGGGCCATCTTCTACTGCTTTCCCAGGCCACAGCAGAGAACTGGATCAGAAGAGGAGCAGCCAGGACCAGAACCAATGCCCATATGGGATGCCAGTGCCACAGGTGGAGGATTAACCTACTGCCCCACTGTGCTGGCCCCGGCTGCTCCACTTCTGATCCAGCTCTCTGCTGTGGCCTGGGAAAGCAGTAGAAGATGACCCAAGTCCTTGGGCCCCTGCACCCATGTGGGAGACCCAGAAAAAGCTCCTGGCTCCTGCCTTTGGATCTGCACAGCTCCAGCCATTGCAACCAATTGGGGAGTGAACCAGCAGATGAAGGACCTCTCTACCTCTCTCTCTATCTCTCTACCTCTACCTCTCTCTCTCTGCCTCTCTACCTCTCTTTCTCTCTACCTCTCCTTCTCTATGTAACTCTGAATTTCAAATAAATAAATAAATCTCTTAAAAAAAGAAAGAATCTTCAATACAGCAAAGGAAACAAGAGTGAAGAGACAACTGACCAAATGAGGAAAATATTTGCAAACTATGTATCTGGTGAGGGATTAATATCTAGAATATACAAGGAATGCAAAGAGTTCAGCAACAACAAAATAGCAATCCAGCTAAGAAATGGGCAAAAGCTGAACAGACAGTTCTTAAAAGAAGAAATAGAGTCAACAAATACATGGAAAAAATGCCTAGTATCAGTAGACATCAGGGAAATGTAACCCAAAATCCCAATGAGGTATCATTTCATTCCAGTGAAATTAAATGGCTATTATCAAAAAGACAAAAAATAACAAACACTGGACTGGATGTGGAGAAAAAGGAATCCTTATCCATTACTGATGGAAATTCAAATTAGTACAGCTTTTATGGAGAATATTATGGGTGTACCTCAAAAAACTAAAAATGGATCCACATGTGACCCAGCCCTCCCCCTCCTAGGTATGCATCGGCAGGAAATGAAATCACCATGAAGGAAACAGAACCAGAGGGACCTCTGTACTCCCCTTTTCACTGCTACACTGTGCACAACAGCCGAGGCATGGAATCAACCCAGGTGTCCACCAACAGATGAAGAAAGAAAATGACACGACAGAATATTCAGTCCTAATACATGAATGAAATCCTGACATCTGCAGGAAAATGGATGGGACCGAAAATCACCACGTTAAGGGAAATAAGCCTGACACGGAAAACTATCGCATGTTCTCTGTCATCCACCGACGTTAGAAAGTGCGTCTGCACTTGGAATCATGATTAGTACTCTGGGAACAGTGGGGGAGAAGGCAATCACCCTGCCCCCTAAACAGCCCCCCTCGGAAGCCCCACGAGCGTAGAGAACAATCATTGCTCGCTTGCACTGTGCCCCAGAGCCCCGCCCATGCTGTGCTCAGAACACTGTCTGGGAAACGTGAACGCATGGTAAACGGCCCCTCAAAGAACAGCTCTGGGAAGACCACTCGGCTGGGCAGGGCCAGCTGCTTTCCTGCTCGGTGCTGGCCGAGATCGAGCCCACGAGGGCACGGGGACCGTGTGTTGTGCCACGAGGAGCAAATCCACAGCAGCATTTGGAGAGGACAGACTGAGGCGAGAAGCCTGGGCCCGCGTGCAGGGCATGTTGGGGGTCTGGCGTGGTGGTCAACACGCCACTTGGGACACGCCTGGGTTTGAGTCCTGCCTCTGCTCCCGACTCCAGTGTCCTGCTAACGCGCACCCTGGGGGGCAGCACTGATGGCTCAAGTAGTCATCAGTCCAGTCCACTTGTGTGAGAGACCCAGATGCAGTTCCCAATTCCTGGCTACAACCTGGCCCAGCCCCGGTTGTTTCACCCAATGTGGAGTGAACCAGCAGATAGGAGCGATCTCTCTCTCTCTCTCTCTCTCTCTCTCTGCCTTGAAATAAATAAATACATTAAAAAAAAAAAAAAAAAAAAAGCAACCCACTGGGGATGCAGAAGTCTGGACACTTAGCCCAGACAGGAAGATGCGAATACCAGAAGGCAGACGGGCATCTGAGACCCCACGTGCACTCCGGCTGGCCCACAGTTCCACATGGGGTCCCCGGGTCTGCCAGACCAGGGCGGACCTCCGCAGGGGCTGGAAAGGTGTTTTCCACCTGGGCACTTCACTGCCACTCCCTGTGCCCTTCTCCTTCCCCCGAGCACAGCTTCTGAGCCATTTGTTGTCTCTCGGCCTGCAGGGAGCATGCCAAGAACTTCCTGTAGCTCATGAGTCACGGCCTCTGGGCACAGAACATCTCCCCAGGGAAGGCAGGGCGGCGGCAGCGGGGGGCCCAAACCCCAGGGGAACCTCCTTCAGGGGAGACAGTGACCAAGCAGCAGCACCCAGGAGAGGCCCTGCTGGCAATGCCGCTGTAAATTGTTCAGGGCGCCCTGGACATGTCACAGGCTGGCCAGGCCTGTGAGAGCTCAGAGCAGGCAGAAACCAGACGCAGACCTGGGCGCGGGCCGCCTGATGTTTGTTCTCGGGAGCCCGGGGTTGACAGGGTTGCTGAGGGAACCACAGGAGAAGGCGCTGTGAGGTTGTTCTACAAGCTGTGAAGCACTAGCGCGACTCCTCGCTCCAGTTCCACAAAGATTAGACGCCAGACCCCCGAGACGCGGTGTTCCCATTGGACTCCACTGTCTCGCGAGGAAGCTTAAGGAGGGTGCACTCAGGGTGTCTGGACTGCGGAACTGAACTCAGCTGTCTGTGCGGCAGGTGGGCGTTTACTGCTTCTTCACTGACGGGAAGCACACAGCCCTGCACAGGGAGGCCTGCGCACCAGGACCCAGGGAAATGTGCCACAAACCCACACGTCGCAGCCTGCTTTGGAGCCTGCCTCCCTGTTGCAATCCCACTTGAGTCCATCAACAAATGTTTATTGAGAACTCGCCGTGTGCCAGGACTGCATCAGACACAGTGTCCAGAAGCCACCCAGCATCTTTTCTTCCTTTGCACCGGTGGCGTGCGACCACCTGTCTCCCGCTCGTCGCTCCTCTGAGCCAGGTGAGCGTGCGCCAGGGGCCGGCCGGGCATCCACTGCCACCGCACCTGATGCTCTCCTCCCGGCTCTCACTACACCGCTGGTGGCTCTCGGCGTTCTGCAGGTTCGATGCTCTTTCACTCCTGCACTTCTGTTTCTCCTACAAGGTCGAGGTCACACACACACACACACACACACACACACACACGGGGCAGGTGGGGAGGGGCTCACATCAGTCAGAAGACACTCCAGCCCCCGGGGGTGTTTCGGCACCTGGAAAAGGACGATGCTGAAGAAGAGAAGCCCTAAGGAGCCTTCCCGCTGTGTCTTTCTGGGATCCTGAGATTCTAAGCACCCAGACCTTCATATTTAAAAAAAGGAAAAGGAAGCTTAAAGCAGGAAGCAGTGCACAGGCCATGCGTAGGCCATGTGGATGCCAGGAAAACAGCCCATCTCTGTCCAGGGCCGGAGGGAATCTATTCGATTGGGTGAGGTGAGGAGAAGGCTGGATCCTTTCCCTCCCAGCTGGAAGGCCTGGTGCTCTAGAAGCCTCTTCAGAAGGTAGGCTGTGCTAGCCCAACACACGTGGGACAGGACAGGAAGGCGAAAAATCTAGTCACAGCCTCTTGTACCCTCTGGGAAGCTGGGAGTGCCACTCTGAGAAATGGGTAAAGACACAGATGCAGAGGGAGAGAAGAGTTGAAAAAGACTACGGCAATCTGTATGACAAGGGCCTGGGATGCCCGGACCAAAGACAAATCACAGGCCCCCGAAAGAGGTGGCAGCAGGCAAGCCCACTCACCCAAGCCAGAGTTCCCAGGACAGACTGGCGTGGAGCGGTGGGGAGAGAAGGGTCGGCCTGGGGGAGGCGGCACTGCTGGGCTGGCTGCACCGTGGGGAGATGTGGCACTCAGCACACGTCGTCCCTTGTCTGCGGACTTCAGTCAAAGCTAAGATCCCTTTACTAGGTCTTTTTGCAGTTGGAAGTGTGTTCTCTTTTTAAGTTTTATTTATTTGCTGATTTATTTGAAAGACAAAGTTACAGAGAGAGAGAGAGAGATTTTCCATCCACTGGTTCACTCCCCAGATGGCCACAATGTCCAGCACTAGGCCAGCCCAAAGCAAGGAGCCCAGAGCTGCTTCTGGGTCTCCCATGTGGGTGGTCGGGACCCAGATACTGGGGCCATCTTCTGCTGCTTTCCCAGGCACGTTAGCAGAGAGCCAGATCAGAAGTGGAGCAGCCGGGACTAAAATGAGTGCCCAAATGGGATGCTGGTGTCGCAGGCGGCGGCTTCACCTGCTACGCTGCAGCGCTGACCCCGAAGCTGACCATTTCTAAACTAACTAACGTGTGGTAGTCTTCAACCAGGAGGCTGAGCAGCTGTTTAAAGGCCACGAAAAGGAACAAAGGACTCAGACATACTACGACGTGCATGAATCTCAAGAACAACACGCTAAGTGGAAGAACCCAGCCGTTAAAGACCACACGCTGCGTGATTCCGTTTATCCGAAAGGCCCAGAAAAGACAAATCTATAGAGATCAACCCTAGATTAAGTAGCTTACAGCTTCAGAAGTGGGAACCAGGAGAGAGGCAAAATTGGTACAAGGTGCTGGAAATCATTTAGAATAAGACTGTGATGGTAGCTGCACAAGTACTCATATTCATTGAATTGTGTGTGCACTTAAAATGGGTGGGTTTTTGATATGTAAATGACGCCTCAATAAAGCTTTTAAAGAACTACATGCCCCAGGGCCAGTGTTGTGGCACAGGGGGTTAAGCTACCACATGCAACAACAGCATCCCATATGAGAACGCTGGTTCAAGTCCTGGCTACTCAACTTCTGATTCAGCTTCCTGCTAATATGCCTGGGAATGCAACAGAAGGTGGCCCAGGGAATTCCAGGCTCTTGGCGTCAGCCTGGAACAGTCTTGGTTGTTAAGGCCATTTGGGGAGTGAACCAGGGGATGGAAGTTCTCACTGTTACTCTGCCTGTTAAATAAATAAATTGTATTTTCTTTTATTATTATTTGACAGACAATGAGAGAGAGAGAGAGACAGAAAGGTCTTCTTTCTGTTGGTTCACCCCCCAAATGGCCGCTACGGCCAGCATTGCGCCGATCCGAAGCCAGGAGCCAGGTGCTTCCTCCTGGTCTCCCATGTGGGTGCAGGGCCCAAGCACTTGGGCCATCCTCCCCTGCCTTCCCAGGCCACAGCAGAGAGCTAGAATGGAAGAGGAGCAACTAGGACTAGAACCCAATGCCCATATGTGATGCTGGCGCCATAGGCAGAGGATTAACCAAGTGAGCCATGGTGCCGGCCCCTAAATCGTTGTTTTTTTTTTTTTAATCATATGCTCCTGATTGCCCCCATTGTTATTACTCTGGTGAGAAAGGAGGATTGGGTATTCTGAAAGAATTTCCTCCAGTTTATGGGTACTTACATGTACTTGTGCTCATGTGTACTTGCCCTGCCCCCACACATGAACCACCACTAACCCTTGCTCCTCAAAGAACAGTCTTTGCTGGCATCACTCAGCCACTGGGGCCTGTGGGAAGTCAGACCCCGAGGCCCCAAGGTCTCTTCTCTTGTCACACCTTCTTTACAAATCCAACATTTGACAGGAAGAAGTTTTTGTCTGAGAACAGTCATCCCTTCCTGAAACCACATAATGGGGGCGGGGGGCTATGCGAAATAGCTTTTTTTTTTTTTTTTTCAACTTAAGGGCATCTGTTATTGGTTCTAAACCACAACCGTCAGTGCTCCCAGCTGGCCTCCAAGCCTCGACCAGATGTTTGTGTGTGGCTGCAACCAAGAGTGACACACCAGGCATCCGAGGACTGCAGCGCTCAGCACCCTATCCAGATGGGCCCTAGAGAACCTAAGTGGCCACTTGCTGGAGCGAGAGGCCTTGCCACGATCTGTGCTGATGGGAAGCTGCCCCCTCAGCATTTCTGTCCGTAAACTCAGCACAAATGTCACATGATTGGCACTGTGCACTAGAGAACAACCTACGCACCAGCAATGGGGTCATATTTTCACACTGCAAGGCACATAATAGAGCAGGGATCTGATTTCTAATGGATCCAATTCTGGCCTGGTGGACAAGCAGCGTTTATGCCTTGGAAGCTGGTGTGGGGAGGGTACCTGCAGAAGCTAAGCCTTCCCCACCCCCCAGAAGATGGGGGCACTGAACATTCACTCAAGTATCTACATCAGGGAGATTTTCTTTGCCATTTTTGCTTTAAAACAGTTTTACTTTAAAACATTATTTTGATTATGTTAGAGTTTTTTGCCATCTCTGAGCAACAGCATTGCTTAGAAAGTCTTATGCTCTGGTCTGTCTTCGGACACAAGTCATTTAAGGAGGTCTGGCCTGCGCTGTTACCCACAGTGGCTTCCAGCCCAGGGTCGTGCATGCCTTTCTTTGATCCCATGGATATACTCAGTTTTTTTCCTCATCAACACTGCCTTCAAAAGAAGAGTGAGAGAAAAGGAAGATGACAAAAGCCAGGTTGGTCTCTGTTCCTCTGGAGGTCTGGAGACAGGAGTTGACAATATTTTCACTGTCACGTGAAACTTGTCCGTGTGTTAGAGAAGTTGAACTCACCAGGGGATTTGATAAAAAGTGACAGATGAATTTCGCCTCCAGTTCTTTAAAAAAAAAATGAATACTCCAGGCATTAATAAAAAAAGATCATTCACTCAGTCTTTCCAACATTGGGAAGTATAAAGGATTTTTCTAAAATCTGCAAATATGTGAAAATGTTATCATATGTTACCTTACTTGTGGTTGATGTGAGAGATGTGGCGTCCTCAGACCGAAGATCTAGAGACACACCGGCAAAGGGGAAGGGAGGGAGCAGAGGGGCTCGGGGTGGGACAGGCTGACCCAGGGGACAGTCTATGGGATGTCACACGAGGCTGTTCCCAATGCCTTAAGGCCCTCGTGATAGATTCCACATGCCATGAAAAGGACATGGTGTACCTCTCATGACCCTGATCCTACCTCCTACAATGTGAAGAAACACACACTAAAACTGCACCTTTGGATGAATGAGAGTCCTCACAGCCTAGATTCCCATCATCAACCGTTACAGCCACTTCTGTCAGAGTCTGACTACCCCATCTTTGACACGTCACTATGAATATGTTATGTTATGTTAAAGCTGCAGAATCAAACCCAGAGAAATCAGCAATTACAAGAAAAAAACACACTCGAACTACAGCAGCCTTGGGTGATGTCTAACATACAATCAAAACATGCCTGCTGTGACAGATGTCACTCGGGACGCCTCCATCCCACACTATAGTGCCTGGTTCAGGACCCAGCTCCACTTCCCATTCCAGCTTCCTGCTCATGCACACCCTAGAAGGTTGATAGTTCAAGTACTTGGGTCCCCATTACATGTATGGGAGACCCAGACTGAGATGCACGCTTTTGATTCTGGGGTGGCCAAGCCCTGGGTGTTGCAGGTATTTGGAGAGTGAAGCAGCAGATGGAAGTTGTGTGTGTGTGTGTGTGTGTGTGTATCTCCCTCTTCAATAAAAAAAGTGTTCGTTTCACAAGCAGACTTACAGTATGAGCTGTTGAATACTATGTATCTCACAACCGCAAGCCATGCCTAAACCCAGATGATAGCTTTGTGATTTCCTTCTACTGTCATTTCTCCAAGGTTAGGTGGGCTCAGTGGCACATAAAGCAGCAGACGACACGTAAGGAAGCCTGTGCTGCATTCCCACACTGAAAGCAAAGAGCGAGTGTACCGATGGTGACTAAGCTCTTTTCATCACAACGGTTGTCACTCGCGTTGCCATTGAAATCACCTTGTGGGGAAGACAGAGGTCAGAGGCTTGTGGACCCTTCCAGCTCGGCCCAGAGATGGAGTTCAGGTTACAGCCGATCAGGCAGGCACACCTGGAGCAGTCTCCCTCGCCAGACATAATGGAGGGAGTGCGTACATAGTAGCACCTTCAGCAATTGAGGGAGCCACTGGATGCAGTCATGAATCTCCTTTTGAAACTCAGAAAAGAACTGAAAGATTTAACGTATTATATTTTGGGGAGAGATGATAATAAATCAAATGTCAATGGTGGAGTAAGAAAAGAAACCTTACTGGGGTAAGTAGATGCTGATTATAATTGGAGATCTGGGAAGAAAACAAATTGTACTTGGCAGCGTGAAAAGAAGTGATTATATGTGTCAAGGTTAAAGAAAAATCTCTTCTGTTTGAAGTGGAGACTTGCTTTGGAACCTGATGGGGGCTCCTTCCGGCGTAGGAGAGAAGGAAGAACAGCGTGAACTTGGAATGCAGAAATGTGATGTGCTTCACCCCAATTGAAGAGTTAGCATCGGAAATAAGGCAAGAGAAAGTGGCTACACACGCTGGGAGCACACTGCGGAGCCTGGTGTCTTACCTTCTGACCGCGATGAGATAAAAATTTTTATCTTGTAGGTCATCCTCACTGAACAGGTGGCAGCTGCCTCGAGTCCCACGTCAGGGAATCTAAGCAGTGCTTGGGCTAAAATGAGAAAAAAAAACAGCGGAGCTGCCCTCAGAGGTGGATAGTGGTCCTTGGGCTTCATGACTGCTGACTTCGTCCTCCAGCAAACCAGAGTCATTAGAAGTTCAAAAGCAGACTGACTCTATGAAGCAGAGATGGTGTTGCTAGCAGCATGCCCATAAGATTTGTCCCTAATTTTTAAATTTCAGAACTTGTTCTGAAAAAAAAAAATACTCAATAATAATTGCACCTTCAATTTGTTGATGGACTGACTCAGTGAGCATCACTGTGTGCCCACCAGAAGCATAGCTTTGGGGCTAAATGAGAGGCCAGGAAAATTGCTGCTGAGCTCCAGGGGTTCAGTCTACTAGGGACAGACTAGTAAAGCAGCCACCAGAGCGACACAGGAATAAGCTAACGGTACTAGACCTGGCTGGAATGGTTCATTCATGATTCTTGGTGAAGCCCAGGACCTAGTTCTAATTTGGACAAAAAGGAGTACCTGAAAGAGTATTGTTGGGGTGGGGAAAGCCCACGGGGACTCAGGCACAAGAAAGGCTGGAGGAAGAAGCTCAGAAAATAGGAAGGAACCCCCCTAAAAGACTCCAGACACCAAGTAGAAAGAACAAGCCTTCGGAGAGGCAACAGCCCCTGCCTCTGCAAACAGGAATTGAATTCCAGCCACCTCTGGTCTTTGTGTCAGCCGCTCACAACCCAAAATCCCAGCAAGCATAATCTGATTGAATAAGACTTGAGCTGCTAGGGGGTGGGCGAGAAAGAATCCAGTCTTGGGTGGCTTTTGACAAAAAGTGCCATTTAAGCCAGAACCCAAAGAAGCAGGAGAACTCAGCTGCAGGTGTTGGTAGAGCTGAATTATTTGCGGGCACACACACACAAGTAAAATTCAAATATGTCCCTGTCTCAGTTGACTGACACGCTCAGAGCTCAGCAGCTCAACAGCCTCAGGCCCCTCTCCCCTTCTCACTTTTAATTACTGCTCTCCTAACCCACAAGTGTGAAATAGATCCAAAGGGATTTGAAAGGAGAAAGGGGAGTAAGAGGTTGAAACCCAAAGATCCCACATATGCCCCTGGTGGACCTCACTGTCCCCAACTCCCAGGGATTTCAATCTGACACCCCCCATTTATCAGACGCGCTAAGAGCAAACAGTGCCTTGGGTGCGACTAATGAAATGTGTACTGCGTTGCTTAGCAACCCCACACTGTTTATCCCACTGACTCCTTGCTTGGACACGTGTGAGTATAACTTTGGTTCTCTGGAGAATGTAACTGAGTCACAATTCTACTTTTATGAGATCAGAGGAGAATAAAAGCATTATTTACCTATGTGCAATTGTGCGCAGTTCCCGAAATGAAGCAGGTCTCCCAGACCTTCAGGTGAGATGACTCAGAAGATAATGAGGATGAACGGGGACAGCAAGTGTCAAGTACAGGCCAGAAATAAATTCTGTTCACATCAGCCTTCCAGAAAGGTGCAGGAGATCTGGGCAGAGGGGTCTCCGTCAGCCTGAGCGCCAGTGAGGGTCAGAGACAATCAGGAAAGTCAAGAGCACGTTGGTTAGACGCAGGCGACCCCTGACCATCCTTCTTCAGACTGCCCACTGCTCTAAGGAGGCAGGCTGCCACCATGCTTAAATGCAGCCTTTTATATCCAGAAACTTCCTGGGGAGAATGCAATACTCGTGCTCTATGCGGAAGATTGCAAAGATTGAATGAAGAAAATTATAGTTGATGTCCTTTCCTGTGATTAGAATGACGAGAATATCTAAAAATGTCTTTCCTTAATTTCATAGCATTTTTAATCAATAAATAAAGTTTTAGGGGTTTGGTAGCAGGCGAAGGAAGCATGCAGTCCAAAATATGTACAAGTTGATCCACTGAGGCATAGAAAGACAACATTAGAATTTTAATTCAGTTTGCACACTATACATGTATAGTTTATAAATTCAAAAATTCTATACATTACGGGTACTTTTAGAAGATCTAAGATGGTGATGGAGTTATTCCTTACACAACCAAAAATGTTTAGAGATCATTGACTTTAATCCTGTATTTAAGGTCACAATTTGTTTTCAAAAAAAAAAAAAATGAATGAATGAAAGAAAAAAGATTTACAGGGCCAGCATCCCATATTAGCATCAGTTCAAGTCCCAGACGCTCCACTTCCAATAAAAAGGCAGAGTTAGAGAGAGAGGAAGAGACAGAGACAAAGAATCTTCCATCTGCTGGTTTACTCCCAAAATGACCACAACAGCTGGAGCTGGGCCAGGCCAAAGCCAGGAGCCAGGAGCTTCTGGGTCTCCCACATGGGTCAGGGGGCCCAAGCACATGGGCCTTCTTCCACTGCTTTCCCATGCGCATTAGCAGGGAGCTGGATCAGAAGTGGAGCAGCTGGATTCAAACCAAATGGTCACCCATAAGGGGACACGAGTGACACAGTGGCGGCTTCACCAGCTACACCGCAGCACCAGCCCCTGCTACTTTGTTATAATCGGATATTATCACGTCATTTTAACTTCACTACCCATATAAAAACTATGTATAAATGGCCTCAGACCCCAACATGGGACATGGTTCCCCCACCTCGGCTGCACACATTGTTGGCACTGATCTGATCCCTGTCCTCCTTGTCCATTCTTTACTAAGTGTTAAGTCACGAGCGGCCTCAAGGCTGCCCCAGGCCTGTGTTGGACAGCAGGACATGAGTACAAACAAGACCCTCTTTCAGTGGGATGTCTCTGGTGAAGCATTAGCTACTGTTTCAACTCCCTCCACTTCCCTGCTAAAGCTTCCCACTCCCTCGTCTGGGAGTGCAGCACCTGCTGCCCCCACCTGCCTGGAGCGTGTGGGTGTCCTCTCCACTGTGCACAGTTACCGTCCCAACCTTCAGGTACGCAAGGCCCATGACAGCAGCTTATGAGACTCTGACATCACCCAGGAAGTATTCCCTTTGGGTTAGCTACATAACCATGCTTAATAAAACAGGCCATCCGTGAGTCAGCCCAGTCTGAATTGTTTGGGCAAGTCACGACTGACTAAGTCACTTCTCAGACTGTGACCCAAGGGTTTGGTGCCAAAATGAAAGAAATGCTTTCTCTTCTCGTGGCTTTAGGGCCAAAGCCTTAGCCAGTTGGAATATGAAATAGACTAGTAACAGAGTCAAAGCTTGCAATTTTTTTTCAGTAAAAACCTGATGTTTCAATCAGATGCAATTTCAAATTACTTGCTGTTGTTCAAAGGTTTATATGACTCTTCAACACTCCAGGAGGCTTTTCTTAAAGACCTTTGGATTTCCACTCTCCAAAGACATTTCTCTGACCCCTTGAAACCCGAGCCATCTGGTCCGCTTGTCCAAATATACCAGTCACCTAGGGCTGACTACAGCACACGTCTCCCGCAGCTTTCACTGATGTTTGCAGCCCTTATCTCCACACCTGTAACAGCCCGGTGGACACCCCCAGCCCCTGCAGTGCTGCAGTGTACTCTCCTTCAATGATAAAGGGAAACCGTGAAGGAGCTGAACAAGTGTGATCACGTTTGCTCTCACCATCCCACCACAGCGCATCCAGTGTCGCGCCGTCTACTGGAAATCAGGAGTCTGCTTGGAGAGTCCACTCAGGAGTCAAAGTGGGGGCTTAAATCTGGAAGAGTTTCAATTGGCTGCTTTGCAAGCATTGCTTTATAGTTTTGATTTTAAATTTTTATTAATGTAAAGAGACCAGATTAATGTATTTCATAGTTAAAATTCTAATATAACCATACGTAACCACAAACCCCCCCTTCTTTAATTTTTGCAAAAAAGATAATCTCAATCCACTCTATAAAAATAGCCTGAATACATCACTAACAATAATATTCAACAAGAAAAACTAGAGACAACAGTTCCACAGGAGTATAACCAAGAGATAAAACAATCAAATAACAAGGTGTCCTTTTCATTCCTATATATTTTTGTATTCTCTATTACTTACCATGTATCACAAAAAAACATGATATTAGTCTTTTCCACTTTGCTTACGGCCTTGTCTAAATACTGATGGAGTTTGTGAACTCAAAAGGCTTCCATAGCCTTGGCAGCTCATGACAAGAGTTTTGCATGATCACTGACATCATAAATAAGAGTGTCAATTGTTAAATCAACAACAGGAGTCACTGTGCACCTAGTCCCCATGTAGGACCTCTATCCTTAATGAGTTGTACTATGAGAATTAACTGTAAAACTTGTCTTCAAATAGTATTTTACACTTCGTGTGGGTGCAAACTGTTAAAATCTTTACTTAGTACAGAGTTGGTCTTCTGTATATAAAGATAATTAAAATGAATCTTAATGAAGAATAGAGAGGGAGAGGGAGTAGGAGGTGGGACAGAAGTGGAGGGGTGGGAGGGTGGGTATGGGGGGAAGAACCACTCTATTCCTAAAATTGCATCTATGAAATTTGTATTCATTAAATAAAAGATTTCCAAAAAGAAATAAAATTGAGCTGTTGCTAGCTTTTTCTCCATTGCAAACAAAGAAGTAACGGACATTCTTTGACAGGCCTCATTTGCTTATGTGCAAGAGTTTCTCAAGTTTATAGACCTCCATGCCACTGAAGATTCTTCAAGTACCAGGTGCTGTGTTACCAGAACAGATCTTGCAGGTAGCCAGTATCATCTGCATTTTACAAATTAGTAATATGAGGCACATAGAAGTTAAGTAACTAGCTGAAAGTCACACAGCAAATAAAGTACAGAACCACAGTTTAATAGGTTTATCTAACTTTAGTGCTCATATTCCCAATCTTTATACCATTCTATATTCTAGTGTCTGATTAACAAAAAATTCTGAATGTCCCAAATTTAACTACAAGAGCCACAGGGTGGAGGAGAAGATTAATCAGTTAACAGCTGCAAGCAAAACCAGAGAATGTTTGTGTCTTTTTATTCCTGAACACATGTTAAAACCTCAACTCCAGCTGGCACCGTGGCTCACTAGGCTAATCCTCCGCCTGCGGCACCAGCACCCCAGGTTCTAGTCCAAGTTGGGGCACCAGTTCTGTCCCGGCTGCTCCTCTTCCAGTCCAGCTCTCTGCTGTGGCCAGGGAGTGCAGTGGAGGATGGCCCAAGTGCTTGGGCCCTGCACCTGCATGGGAGACCAGGAGGAAGCACCTGGCTCCTGGCTTCGGATTGGCACAGTGCGCTGGCCGTAGCAGCAATTGGGGGGGTGAACCAACGGAAGGAAGACCTTTCTCTCTCTGTCTCTCTTTCTCACTGTCTACTCTGCCTGTCAAAACAACAACAACAAAAAAAAAAAAAAACCACCTCGACTCCATCATGAACAACTAGGGCCATTGTGCCATTTTCAAGCATTAGCCTTCCAGACTGCTAACCCAACCAACCCAGAAGCAACAGTTCTCTTCAGCACCACGCTCCTACCCCAAACCTTCCCTGCCTCCTATCCTTAATTTATTCACAACCACTGCAGGCTCAGTGTCAATAGCCTATCCCAAAATTTTTGTTCAAAACAAAACGCTCTTTGTTGGGGTGGCATTTGGCGCAGGGTTTAGTCGTAGCTTTGGACACCTGCATCCCATATCACAGTCTAGTTTGAGTCCCAGTTCCTCGGCTTCTGACCCAGCTCTGTGCTAATGCACACCCTGGGAAGAAGCAGATGATGGTTCAAGTACATGGGTCCCTGCCACACAAGTGGGAGACCTGGACTGAGTTGCAGGATCTTGGCTTTGGTCGTTATAGGCATTTGAGGAATGAACCAGCAGCCGGACGATCAGTATGTATGTCCCTGTCTCTCTCTACCACTCCATCTTTAAAATAAGTAAAATTTAAGGAAAAAAAGGAAGATATGACTTTTTAAAAAGATTATAGGGGTAGCTTCTTTTTTCCAGTGGTTACTCTTTTTTTTTTTCATTTTCAATTCTCCTTATATACAGAAGATCAATTTAATATATATTAAGTAAAGATTTCAACAGTTTGCACCCACGTAGAAACACAAAGTGTAAAATACTGTTTCAGTACTAGTTATAGCATTAATTCACAATGTACAACACATTAAGGACAGAGATCCTACATGAGGAGTAAGTGCACAGTGACTCCTGTTGTTGACTTAACAATTGACACTCTTGTTTATGGCATCAGTAATCACCCTATGCTCCAGTCATGAGTTTCCAAGGCTATGGAAGCCCCCCTGAGTTCACCGACTCTGATCATATTTAAACAAGGCCATGGTCAAAGTGGAAGTTCTCTCCTCCCTTCAGAGAAAGGTACCTCCTCCTTTGATGGCCGGTTCTTTCCGCTGGGATCTCATTCACAGAGATCTTTCATTTAGGTCTTTTGTTTTCTTTTTTTTTTTTTTACCACAGTGTCTTGGCTTTCCATGCCTAAAATACTCTCATGGGCTCTTCAGCCAGATCTGAATGCCTTAAGGACTAATTCTGAGGCCAGAGTGCTCTTTAGGACATCTGCCATTCTATGAGTCTGCTGTGTATCCTGCTTCCCTTGTTGGATTGTTCTCTCCTTCTTAATTCTATCAGTTAGTATTAGCAGACACTAGTCTTGTTTGTGTGATCCCTTTGACTCTTAATCCTATCATTATGATCAATTGTGAACAGAAATTGATCACTTGGAATAGTGAGATGGCATTGGTACATGCCACCTTGATGGGATTGGATTGGAATCCCCTGGCATGTTTCTAACTCTACCATTTGGGGCAAGTCAGATTGAGCATGTCCCAAATTGTACATCTCCTCCCTCTCTTATTCCCACTCTTATATTTAACAGGGATCACTTTTCAGTTAAATTTAAATACCTAAGAATAATTATGCATTAATTACAGAGTTCAACCAATAGTACTAGAACGAAAAAATACTAAAAGGGATAAAGTATTAAGTTGTTCATCAACAGTCAGGACAAGAGCTGATCAAGTCACCGTTTCTCATAGTGTCCATTTCACTTCAACAGGTTTCCCCTTTGGTGCTCAGTCATCACCGATCAGGGAGAACATATGATATTTGTCCCTTTGGGACTGGCTTAGTTCACTCAGCATGATGTTTCCCAGATTCCTCCATTTTGTTTCAAATGACTGGATTTCATTGTTTTTTACTGCTGTATAGTATTCTATACAGTACATGTCCCATAATTTCTTTATCCAGTCTACCGTTGATGGGCATTTAGGTTGATTCCAGGTCTGAGCTATTGTGAGTTGAGCTGCAATAAGCATTAATGTGCAGACAGCATTTTTGTTTGCCAATTTAATTTCCTTTGGGTAAATTCCAAGTAGTGGGATGGCTGGGCTGAAAGGTAGGGTTATGCTCAGGTTTCTGAGGAATCTCCAGACTGACTTCCATAGTGGCTTTACTGGTTTGCATTCCCACCAACAGTGGGTTAGTGTCCCTTTTTCCCCACATCCTCGCCAGCATCTGTTGTTGGTAGATTTCTGAATGTGAGCCATTCTAACCAGGGTGAGGTGAAACCTCATTGTGGTTTGATTTGCATTTCCCTGATTGCTAGTGATCCTCAACATTTTTTCATGTGTCTGTTGGCCATTTGGATTTCCTCTTTCGAAAAATGTCTATTGAGGTCCTTGGCCCATCTCTTAAGTGGGTTGCTTGTTTTGTTGTTGGGGAGTTTCTTGATCTCTTTGTAGATTCAGGTTATTAATCCTTTATCAGTTGCATAGCTTGCAAATATTTTTTCCCATTCTGTCGGTTGCCTCTTCACTTTCCTGACTGCTTCTTTTGCAGTGCAGAAACTTCTCAATTTGATGCAATCCCAATAGTTAATTTTGGCTTTGACTGCCTGTGCCTCTGGGGTCTTTTCCAAGAAGTCTTTGCTGGTGCCAATATCTTGCAGGGTTTCTCCAATGTTCTGTAATAATTTGATGGTGTCGGGTCATAGATTTAGGTCTTATCCATGTTGAGTGGATTTTTGTGTAAGGTGTAAGGAAGGGGTCTTGCTTCATGCTTTTGCACGTGGAAATCCAGTTTTCCCAGCACCATTTGTTGAATAGACTGTCCTTACTCCAGGGATTGGTTTTGGATCCTTGATCAAATATAAGTTGGCTGTAGATGTTTGGATTGATTTCTGGTGTTTCTATTCTGTTCCATTGGTCTATCCATCTGTTTCTGTACCAGTACCATGCTGTTTTGATTACAACTGCCCTGTAGTATGTCCTGAAATCTGGTATTGTGATGCCTGGGGCTTTGTTTTTGTTGTACAAGATTGCTTTAGCTATTCGAGGTCTCCTGTGCCTCCACATGAACTTCAGCACCAATTTTTCCAGATCTGAGAAGAATGTGGTTACTCTTTTTTACATTTACACAAATACAAATACAAATTCTGCCCCTTCATGTTTGATTTACTTGAGAAATCACTGGAAAATCAAAAATGAAAAATGTTTGTTTCTAAACTGTGAATCATATGGGAGAACTGCACTAACTATGCTTTATATGTTTTCACATTGGTCACCTTGAAAGATATTATTGTATTTTTTAATCCCCATTTCACATTTAAAAAATGATTAAAATTCAAAATAAGACAATTTTGTTTTCTTAAAGTTACATAATTATTGAGAAAAAATACAGACTACATAAAGTTACTGTCTGAGATAAATATCTGAGGTTAAAAAATCTTTTGCTTTCTGTTCTTCTATTAAGTATGGCACTAAAAAAGTCCTCAAAATAATCACAGTTAATATTTCAGTTGGTAATGGCTCACTTCCCTGCTGACTTTGGAAAGAATTATACAATTCTATTTATTTTGGTTAAAAACATTTCCAAACCTTCGCTCCATCTTCTGATGAGTTTAAAGAATATACTTTCAGGATCGATTTATTTACATTGCTGTCAAATGTATGGGGGTAACAGTATTGGGAAAATTGACTGCACATCTGAAGAAAAAGACATGTTAGATATCTTATTCCTTAAAAATACAATTAATTTCAACAGAATCAGAGACTTAAAAAGAAAAAAAATTTTAATTATAAGAAAAAATATCAGAAACTTCTTGAAATAGTAGAATAAGTGGTTCAACCAACCCTACTGCTGGAACAAAGTACAACACACAATTTTTTTTTAACTTATTTGACAGGTAGAGTTAGACAGTGAGAGAGAGAGAGAGAGAGAGAGAGAGAGAGAGAGAGAGAGAAAGGTCTTTCTTTCGTTAGTTCACCTCCCCAAATGGCCGCTACGGCCAGCACTGAGCCGATCTGAATCCAGGAGCCAGGTGCTTCCTCCTGGTCTCCCACATGGGTGCAGGCACCCAAGCACTTGAGCCAGCCTCCACTGCCCTCCCGGGCCACAGCAGAGAGCTGGACTGGAAGAGGAGCAACCGGGACTAGAACCCGGTGCCCATATGGGATGCTGGCATCGCAAGTGCAAGATCAGCCAAGTGAGCCATGGCGCTGGCCCAACACACAATATTTTCAACATACATACACCTACCGCATGATCAACTATTCCATTCCTGGGTATTTACCCAAGGAAATAAAAATGTATGTTCACATAGATATTTCTATACAAATTTATTCATATAATTTTTATTTTTAACTGCTGAAAACTAGTAATAATCCAAACGCCCACTAACAGGTGAATGAATAAAAAACATTATGGAAGGGCCAGCACTGTAGCGTAGTGAGTTAAGCCACTGCTTGCAATGCTGGCATCCCATATGGGCACTGGTTCATGGCCCAGCTGCTCTACTTCTAATCCAGCTCCCTGCTAATGCGCCTAGGAAAATCAGCAGAGGATGGCCTAAGTGCATGGGCCCCTGCACCAAATTGAGAGACCCAGAAGAAGCTCCTGGCTCCTGGCTTTGTCTTGGCCTAATCCCAGAGAGTGTGGCCATTTGGGGAGTGAACTAGCAGATCAAAGATCTCTCTATATCTCCCTCTCTTTCTCTCTCTGTAACTCTGTCTTTCAAATAAATACTTTTTTAAAAAAATTGTCGATGCAATGCTACTCAGTACTAAAAAATGTGAACTATCGACATATGCAACAAAACAGATGAATGTTAAGATAATTATCTGGGGCTGATGCCATGGGTAAAGCCACCGTCTACAGAGCTGGCATCCCATATGGGTGCATTTCAAGTCTCGGATGTTCCATTTCTGATCCAGCTCTCTGCTATGGTCTGGGAAAGCAGTAGAAAATGGCCCAAGTCCTTGGGGCCCCTGCACCAGTGTGGGAGACCTGGAGGAAGCTCCTGGCTCTTGGCTTCAGATCAGCTGTTGTGGCCATTTTGGGAGTAAACCAGCAGAGGGGAGAGCTCACTCCTCATGTGCACTCGTTCTCTCTCTCTCTCTCTCTCTCTCTCTCTCTGCCTCTGCCTCTCTGTAACTCCGCTTTTCAAATAAATAAATAAATAAATCTTTTTAAAAAGACAATTACCCTGAGAAGGAAGCCAAACAAGAAAGAATAAATAGGTGATGCTTTCATTTATGTAAAATTCTAGAAAATGCAAACTAGATGATCATGGCAGAAGCTAAACCAGTGGTGTGCTCAGGATGAGGAGTCAGGACTGGACAGAGGGCAGGGAAAGAGATTACCAAGGGCTAGAAGGACACTTTGGGGAGTGATGGATGTTTTCACTGTTGTGATTATGATGTTGGTTTCACAGTTAAATTCATGCATCAAAATGCATCACATCATTCACTTTCTACACGGACAGTAGCTACTGCTTGCAATGCCAGCGTCCCATGTCAGAGTGCTGATTCAGGGGCTGGCTGCTTCCCTTCTGATCCAGCTCCCTGCCAGTGCTCTCGGGAAAGCGGTGGAGGATGACTGGTACTTGGGCCCCTGTCACCTGGGTGGGGTTCCTGACTCCTGATTTCAGTATGGCCCAGACCTGGCTGTTGTGGCCACTTGGGGAGTGAGCCAGCAAATGGAAGAGCTTGATCTTGCTCTCTCTGTCTGTCTGTCTCCCCTCTCCACCTGTTGCTCTGCATTTCAAATAAATAAATCAAATTTAAAATATACATATAATATACATAGGCAGTTTACTGCTTGTGAAACTCTACCTCAATAACTATCTCCACAATATTTTCAGAGATGACCTCAATCATGTATCTCAGCAAAATGAGTCTACTTGAAAGCACTGGAGCCGGCGCCGCGGCTCACTAGGCTAATCCTCCACCTAGCAGCGCCGGCACACCAGGTTCTAGTCCTGGTCGGGGCACTGGATTCTGTCCTGGTTGCTCCTCTTCCAGGCCAGCTCTCTGCTGTGGCCCGGGAAGGCAGTGGAGGATGGCCCAAGTGCTTGGGCCCTGCACCCCATGGGAGACCAGGAGAAGCACCTGGCTCCTGGCTTCTGATGAGTGCAGCGCCGGCCGTAGCGGCCATTTTGGGGGTGAACCAACGGAAGGAAGACCTTTCTGTCTGTCTCTCTAACTCTGCCTGGCAAAATAAATAAATAAATAAATAATTAAAAATTAAAAATTAAAAAAAGGGTCAGCACCATGGCTCACTTGGTTAATCCCCCACCTGCGGCACTGGCATCCCATATGGGTGCTGGGTTCTAGTCCCAGTTGCTCCTCTTCCAGTCCAGCTCTCTGCTGTCCCAGGAGGGCAGTGGAGGATGGTCCAAGTCCTTGGGCCCTGCACCCGCATGGGAGACCAGGAAGAAGCACCTGGCTCCTGGCTTCAGGTCTGCGCATCGCTGGCCATAGCAGCCATTTGGGGAGTGAACCAGCGGATGGAAGACCTTTCTCTGTCTCTGTCTGTAACTCTACCTAATAAAAAATAAAGAAATAAATAAAACTTTATGGGGGCCGGGGCTGTGGCATAGCAGGTAAAACTGCTGCCTGCAGTGCCAGCATCCCATATGGGCACAGGTTCAAGTCCCGGCTGCTCCTCTTCCAATCTACCTCTCTGCTGTGGCCTGGTAAAGCAGTGGAAGATGGCCCAGGTCTTTGGGCTCCGGCACCCACATGGGAGACCCAGAAGACACTCCTGGCTTCTTGGCTTCAGATCAGCTCAGTGCTAGCCATTGCAGCCAACTGAGGAGTTAACCAACAGATTAAACACCTCTCTCTCTCTCTCTCTCTCTCTGCCTCTCTGTAACTCTGCCTTTCAAATAAAATAAGTAAGTCTTTTTTAAAAAAGCTTCATGGACAAACACATATTAGTAATAGGATAAATACAAGCATGGAGATAGTAAGTACCAACTTAGGTTAGAAATGCTTTTAGGAATGGGGCCAGAGTGGGTTTTACTGTATTTGCTAGATTTCATTTGTCTTGCTGACTTTATTTATTTCAAGAAACATACATATATCCCATCTGCTGGTTCTCTCCCCAAATGGCAACAACAGTCAGGATTGGGCCAGGTCTGAAAAACTCAAACCAGGACTTCCAAATGGGTAGTAGGGACCCAATTTCTTGAGCCATCAACTGTTTGCCCTGGGTCTGAATTATCAAAAAGCTAGACTCAGGCACTCTGATATGGGATGTGGGTGTCTTATCAGTAGACCAAATGCCCACCCCGATTTTATTTCTTAATAATTTTTAGTAAAAAAAAAAAAAGAAAGAAAGAAAGAAAGAAAGATAGATAGATCTAATGTAAGCCCAGCAAGATGTTATGATTATGAAAAGTCATGTCGTTTGTTCCTAGGTTGGGTAGGGGAGACAAAACCAAACCTCCACTCTGTGAGGCCAGTAGGAGAAGAGCAAACCCTTTATTACTACAATTTCCACCTGGCACAGGAGCCTTCGCAAGGCAGTGAAGACCCACAGACACAGTCTGAGCTGAACAAGTTACCAGAGGGGTTCACAGCCAGCGTGTGGGAAATCCACACCACCTCTGTCTCCCAGAAGCCACAGACTCCAGGAAACCCCTCATCTACTGAACAGACAAAAGGGAGTTCATTGTCACCAACAGCTGGGTAAAGAAGGAACTGGCAAGATAAGGGTTAATCTAACAAAATTTGTCCTAATTTCCCTTTTTCTCAACTCCATCCTTGATAAGACTGTTGCCTTTCTCCTGCTGAAGGGAGGCTGTCTCTCCCGGGGGAATTTTATCTCCCACTTTTAAGAAATGGAAGGTCAGAGTGATCTTCGGGCATCTGCTGTTTTTCATGTGCATTAACTCAAAATGGTCAGTATGCCAACAACACACCTTGGGGCAGCATGTTCTTGAGTAATTCCCTCTGTAACCACTGCATAAGATACTTTTGTGTGTGTTTAAAGTTTTTTTTTTTTTTTAAGAGAAAGAACTGTGTACACAGACACTGAGGACTTGTCTAGTGACAGCAGTAGTCTTGGGGACATAGACAGTAATAAATAAAGTAAATAAAGTCATAGACAGTGATGCAAATGATCAAGTCACGAATGCATGAAAATGCACCAATGAATACAAGGAGCATTAAGACAGCGTGGTCTTTCTTCACAGTGAGGCTACCGAAACAAGGTAAAAGAATAAAAAATGAGCACCAGGGCCCAAGGACTTGGGTCATCCTCTACTGCTTTCCCAGGCCACAGCTGAGAGCTAGATCAGAAGTGGAGCAGCCGGGACTCTAACCGGCATCCATATGAGATGCCAGGCCTGCAGACAGTGGCTTTACCCGCTACGCCACAGTGCCGGCCCCCTGTGACTTTGACTTTTAAATAAATAAATCTTTTTAAAAACAATGTACATCATAAAGTAGTGATGAATATTTGAGGAGATAGACACATCTTAATGTGAATATTACACAATGCATATAAGTATTGAATCATCACGTGGTACCTTATAAATATGGGCCATTTTATGTTTCAGTTACAGTTTTTAAACATACACGGATTGAGGACTTATCCCAGCAGCTGTGTGGGACTGAGTGGAAGAGGCAGCATTGCATTCAGGCTTGAGACCAGGGATGATTTGTTCAACAAACATTACTAGGACAATTCATCATGCAAGGAGAAAAAAAATACTGATGCCTATCTCATGTCACTTGCAAAGATAAATTCCAGGTGAATATAGAACTAAATGTAAAGCATGTAACTTTAAACTTTTAGGGTCCAGTGTTATGGCACAGTGGTTACGCCGCTGGTGTGAGGCCAACATCCCATATCAGATGCCCATTCAAGTTCTGGCTTCTCTGCTTCCAATCTAGCTTCCTGTTAATACACCTAGGAGGGCGGTGGAAGATGAGCAAAGTACTTGGATCCCTGCCACACTTGTGGGAGACCAGGATGGAGTGCCTGGCCCCTGGCTTCAGGCGGGCCAGATCTAGCTATCTAGAGTGTGAACCTGTGAATGGAAGATATCTCCCCCCCTTCCATCTGTTTCTCTGCCTTTTGAATAAGTAAATGAATCTTTTTACAAGACTTAAAACTTTTAGAATAAGTTATAGAGCTTCTTTATGACAATAAAGTATTTCTTAATAAATATATAAGCAAATCAATAGTGAGAAATATAAATTTAATATTAAAATTTAAGATTTCTATACATTAAAAAGCACAGAATTCTGAAAAAAGATGTAGTAACTACAATGGTAACTAGATAAAATATGATATATTAAAATTAGTACTAAATATTTAAACTATATTAAAATTTTTATTTTATGTATCAAGAGAAGAAACAATAAAGAGGTAGGCAATTCATAGAAAAGGAAATCCAAATGGTCTATCAAATGCGTTAAAATATGCTTTTCTTTTTTCTAAAAGATTTATTTTTTTATTTGAAAGGCATAGTTACAGAGAGGCAGAGGCAGAAAGAGAGAGAGAGAGAAGTCTTCCATACGCTGGCCCACTGTCCGAATGGTTACAACAGCCATAGTTGTGCTGATCCAAAGCCAGGAGTTTCTTCCAGGTCTCCCACATGGGTGCAGGGGCCCAAGGACTTGGGCCATCTTCTACAGCTTTTCCAGGCCATAGCAGAGAGCTGGATTGGAAGTGGAGCACCTGGGACTTGAACCAGTGCCCATATGGAGTGCCAGCACCACAGGTGGCAGCTTTAACCGGTACACCACAGCAGCAGCACCCCTCACCTTTTATTAAGATTTATTTATTTGAAAGGCAGAGCTACAGAGAGAGGCAGAGAGAGAGGACATTAAAATATACTATCCAGGGCTGGCACTGTGGCACAGTGGGTTAACGCCCTGGTCTAAAGCGTCGGCATCCCATATGGGTGCCCGTTCGAGACTCGCCTGCTCCACTTCTGATCCAGCTCTTTGCTATGGCCTGGGAAAGCAGCAGAAGATGGCCCGAGTCCTTAGAGCCCTACACCTGCAAGGGAGACCCAGAGGAGGCTCCTGGCTCCTGGCTTCTGATCAGCACAGCTCTAGCCATTGCGGCCATCTGGGGAGTGAACCATTGGATGGAAGACCGATGTCTCTCTCTCTGTCTCTCTCTGCCTCTTCTCTCCTGTGTAACTCTGACTTTCAAATAAATAAATAAATCTTTAAAATACACACACACACACACACACACACACACTTATCCTAGGTCTGGCACTGTGGCACAGTGGGTTAAGCCATGCAGGCATCCTACCTGGGCACCAGTTCAATTCCCGTCTGCGCCACTTCCAATCCAGCTTCCTGATAATCTGTCTGGAAAAGCAGCAGAAGATGGTCCAATGTGCTTGTGCCCCTGTACCCTCATGGGAGACCTGGAAAAGCTCCTGGATCCTGGCTTCATCCTGGCCCAGTTCTGGCCATAGCAGCCATTTGAAGAGTGAACGAGCAAATGGAAAATCAATCTCTCTCTCTCTTTCTCTCTCTCCCCCTCTGCCTTTGCCTTTCTCTAACTCTGTCTTTCAAATAAATAAATGATTTATTTGGTGCTGTGGCATAGCAGATAAAGCCACAGCCTGCAGTGTCAGCATCCCATACGGCCACTAGTTCGAGTCCCAGCTGCTCCACTTCTAATCCAGCTCCCTGTTAATGCACCTCAGAAAGTAGCAGAAGATGGCCCAAGTGCTTGGTTTCCTGTACCCATGTGGGAGACCAGAAGAAGCTCCTGGCTGCAGACTTCAGATTGGGCCAGCACTGGCCTTTGCAGCCATCTGGGGAATGAACCAGCAGATGGAAGGCCTCGCTCTCTGTCTTCCTCTGTGTGTATGTGTATGTGTAACTCTGCCTTTCAAATAAATAAATAAATCAAAAAGAAAATATACTTATCCCAATTAATGACCAGGAAAATTCAAAAATATAATCTCCTTTTACATTCATCATCTTGGGAACTTCACAATCTCCCAGTGCTAAGCATGTGGAACATCAAGAGATCTCACATTTCGCTGGGGTGTATCCACTGTACAAAGCAATCCAGCAACTTGTGATAAAAACAAGGCCCACAATCTGTCCCCTTCTAACACATGCTAGTGTTTTCAATGTAACAGTGTATATAACTGAAGAACTGCAAATAATCTAGATGTCAACCAACAAGATAAATTGTGATTTATTAACTCAATTTAAAAATGAAAGGAAATTTCAAGATGGTGGAATAGGGAGAGAGCTCACTGCTCTAGTCTAGGGGAAGATAATTATTTTAAAAAGTGGAGAGAGGCCAGCGCCGTGGCTCACTAGGCTAATCCTCCACATTGCGGCGCCAGCACACTGGGTTCTAGTCCCGGTTGGGGCGCCAGATTCTGTCCTGGTTGCCCCTCTTCCAGGCCAGCTCTCTGCTGTGGCCAGGGAGTGCAGTGGAGGATGGCCCAAGTCCTTGGGCCCTGCACCCCATGGGAGACCAGGAGAAGCACCTGGCTCCTGGCTTCGGATCAGCGCAGTGCGCCGGCCACAGTGCTCCGGCCACGGCAGCCATTGGAGGGTGAACCAACGGCAAAAGGAAGACCTTTCTCTCTGTCTCTCTCTCTCACTGTCCACTCTGCCTGTCAAAAAAAAAAAAGAGAAGAAGAAGAAGAAAAAAAAGTGGAGAGAGTACAATCTCGGGGAAGAGTTAAGGAGACAATGGCAAAGGAAACTTCACACAAATTAGAGGGACACTGTGGATTTATGTGGAGGGTGTGGACACTCTCAACTTGGGACCCCAGCAGCCGAGAGCCTCAACACCAGCTTTGGAGACAGAGGTGAGACCAGACTTCAGCAGCCAAAGCCATTGGCGATAAGGCTGCAGGAAGAGCATGACAGGAGCCTGGCTTGGAGTCCTGTGGGGGACAGTGAAATTGCCAACCTAGAAGGAAAAAAGGGTCATGTTTCTCTCTCACCGACCACACAACACCAGCATTTGGTAACTAGCCAAGAAAGGGAGGGCACCATTTTGAACATACGTAACAGCTGTGCCAGACTGTGCCTGTGTGCCCAGCAACCAGCCGAGAAGAGATGCCCGAGTCCGGCTGGGAGAACTGACAGGGGGCTGGGTGCTCATGACTGAGGGAGCCTTTTGTGCTGGGATTGTGAAGACACTGCGACGGTGTGGGAGAGCATAGGGTGTGTCTGGAACTTTGGGCAGTCATTGTGCATGGCTCTACATGCTCAGGGCTCCCTGATTCCCTGGTGAGGATCAATGCTGCAGGATCCATGCTCACAACAAGGACTGCATGGATCCTTTGTGTGGTTCTTGTGGCAGTGTGGACGAATATTGTATCCACTGGGGCTAATGCCCAGGCATTGGTCTCCTTGGAGGAGAAGAGGTGAATGTGAGACAATGCCAACCACAGAGCTGATCAAATGCTCCCCTCTGATTAAAAAAAGAAGAAGAAGATTTACCCCACCTCGGACACTCCCCTCACTGTGGAGCACTGAACAGAGCTCTCTGGCCACACCCAGCACACGTCTCTGAGTATTCACTGAAAGACCAGGCACTTCACTGAGGCACAGTCCAAAGATAAAAGCCATCACGGGGGGGGAAAAAAAAACAAGAAGTATATCCAAAATAAGGTACACAACATGATGCCCCCAAAAGAACACAACAACACTTCAACACTAGAATGTGACTATGAAGAGACTGAAGAAATGCTGGAAACGAACTTCAAAAATTTGATCATAGGATTACTTAGAGGTAACCAGAAGCAAATCCATGTATTAAAGAAATCCATACATGACATGAATGAAAATTTTTCCCACAAAACAGAGGTATTAAAGATAAATCAAAATGAAATATTAGAAATGAAGTATTAAATAGATAAGAAAAAATGCAGTGGAAAGCCTTGAGTACAGACACAATGAGCTAAAAAAAAAGGATATGAAAGTTAAGAAAATCTCTAAAAATTTTACAGTCAGATCAAAAAAAAAGAAGAAATCAGAAAACTAAAAAACAGTGTTGGAGATTTTTGGGATATTATCAAATAACCCAACATACAGGACATAGGAGTTTCTGAAGGTATGGAAAGAGAGAATGAATTAGAAGGCCTTTTTAGTAAAATAATTAACAGAAAAGAGAATCAAAGAGATGTCCAAGTACAGAAAGCACATAAAACTTCTAATAGACATGACCAGAAAAGATCTTCTCCATGACACATTGTAGTAAAACATTCCACAGTAAAACATAGAGAAAAGATTCTAAAAAGTACATGAGAGAAATGCCAGATTACTTTCAGAGGATCTCCAATTAGACTCACAGCAGACTTCTCATCAGAAACCCTACAGGCTAGGAGAGAATGGCAAGATACATTCCAAGAACCTGGAAAAAACAACATCAAACCAAACCCAAAATTAGGGGTAAAAATAATCAAAATTAGAGAATAAAAAATTGAAACAAGAAAAATACAAAAAAATCAGCAAAATAAAAAGTTGGTCTTTTTTTATAGATTTATTTATTTGAAAGTCAGAGTTACACAGAAAAAGGAGAGTCAGAGAGAGAGAGGTCTTCCATCCAATAGTTCACTCCCCAATTGGCCTCAATGGCCACAGCTGCACCAATCTGAAGCCAGGAGCCAGGAGCTTCCTCCAGATCTCCCATGTGGGTGCAGAGGCCCAAGGACTTGGGCCATATTCTACTGCTTTCCAGGCCATAGCAGAGAGCTGGATTGGAAATGAAGCAGCTGAGTCTCGAACCAGTGCCCATATGGGATGCCGGTGCTTTAGACCAGGGCATTAACCTGCTGTGCCACAGTGCCAGACCTGAAAAGCTGGTCATTTTTTTAAAAATGAGCAAAATTGATATACCATTGGCCCAACTAACCAAAAAAGGAGGTAAGGGGAGAAGACCCTAATCAATAAAATTAGAGAAGAAAAAGGAAATGTAAAATGTAACAACAGACACCACAGAAAAAAACAAATCATCAGAAATTACGACAAAGAGCTGTATGCCAAAATATCGGGAACTTAGAAGAATGGACAGATTCCTGGGCACATGCAATCTACCTAAGTTGAGCCACGAAGACATAGAAAATCTAAACAGATCAGTAACGAAGATGGAAATTAAAACAATAATAAAAACTTTCCCAACAAAGAAAACCCAGGACCGTATGGCTTCACTGCTGAATTCTACCAGACATTTAAAGGACAACTAACTCCACTTCTTCTCAAGTTATTCAAAACAATTGAAAGGAAGGGAATCCCCCAAAATTCTTTCTATGAAGCCAGCATCACCTTAATTCCTAAACCTGAAAAAGATACAACAAAGAGAACTACAGACCAATTTCCCTGATGAGCATAGATCCAAAAATCCTCATCAAAATACTAGTCAATCAAATCCAACAACACATCAGAAAGATCATTCACGCAGACCAAGTGGGATTTATCCCTGCTATAAAGAGATGGTTCAACATTCACAAATCAATGTGATACACCACATTAACAAACTGCAGAAGAAAAACCATATGATTATCTCAATAGATACAGAAAAAGCATTTGAGAAAATACAACAGCCTTTCAGCAAATTGGGTATAGAAGGAACAGTCCTCAAAAGAATCAAAGCAATTTATCACTGTCGCTCCCCCTCTTCGTGGAGGAACGACACAGGACCCTGCGCTGTTCTTTCGTCTGCTCGGCCCTCCCCGGGTTTGCTGCTGGTTCTTCCCGGGTTGGCTACTATCCCTTCCACCTCCGTGGAAGGGCAGTTCCCCTGGCCACATTCCCCACTTCCGCAGGGGAGTGGCACACCGCCGGCCGGCTTTCTCGGGGGGCTGCACAGGTGTTCCCCTTAGATGTTCCCCATAGATGTTCCTGGTGCATGCCGTCTCTCTCCTCCTTTATAGTCCTCCTCCGCCAATCCCAACTCGGCTGCCCACACGCCGAGTACGCTGCTCTCCTCCAATCAGGAGCAAGTCCTACAGTTTATTAGTTGAACTGGAGGCAGCTGTGCGGAAGCTGTTTACTTCTCTCCCAGCGCCATATTGTGGGAGAGCAGATGCATAGAATAAGTCTTAATTCCAGTAACTCAGTCCAGTCCGGATTGCTCCCCACAATCACAAACCCATGGCCAGCATCCTATTGAATGGGGAAAAATTGGAAGCATTCCCACTGAGATCCAGAACCAGACAAAGATGCCTACTCTCACCATTTCTATTTAATATAGTCCTGGAAGTTTTAGCCAGAGCCATTAGGCAAGAAAAAGAACTCAAAAGGACACACATTGGGAAGGAGGAAGTCAAACTATCTCTATTTGCAGATGACATGATTCTATATAAAAGGGATCCAAAAGACTCCACTGAGAGACTATTGGAACTCATAGAAGAGTTTGGTAAAGTGGCAGGTTATAACATAAACACACAAAAATCAATAGCCTTTGTATACCCAGACAATGCCATGGCTGAGAGAGAACTTCTAAGATCAATCTCATTCACAAAAGCCTCAAAAAAATCAAATGCCTTAGAATAAATTTAACCAAAGACATCAAAGATCCATAATATGAGAATTGCAAAAACACTAAAGGAATAGAAGGCCCCCCAAAATGGAAAAATCTTCCAAGTTCATGGATTATAAGAATCATTATCATCAAAATGTCCATACTACCAAAAGCAATTTACAGATTCAATGCAATACCAATCAAAATACCTAGGACATTCTACTCAGATATAGAAAAAATTATGTTTAAATTCATATGGAAACACAGAAGAGACCCTGAATAGCTAAAGCAATCTTATACAACAAAAACAAAGCCAGAAGCATCACAATACCAGATGCCAAGACATACAGGGCAGTATGTCACCAAAACAGCCTGGTACTGATATAAAAAGAGATGGAAAGACCAATGCAACAGAACATAAACTCCAGAAATCAACCCACGCATCTACAACCAAATTATCTTTGACAACAGAGCTAAAAATCAATCCCTGGAGCACAGTCTCTTTAATAAATGATGCTGGGAAAACTGGATCTCCACATGCAGAAGTATGAAACCAGACCCCTTACACCTTATAGAAAAATCCATTCAAAATGGATCAAAGACCTTAGTCTATGATCCAATACCATCAAATTATTAGATAACATTGGGTAAAACCTGCAAGATATTGGCATAGGCAGATAGTTCTTGGGAAATACACCAGAGGCATAGGCAATCAAAGCCAAAATTGACAAATGGGCTTACATCAAATTGAAAAGCTTTTGCTCTGCAAATAAAATCTCAGCAAAGTGAAGAGACAACTGACAGAATGGAAGAATTCTGCAACTGATAAAGGATTAATAACCAGAATATATAAAGAGATCAAGAAACTCAACAACTACAAAACAAACAACATAGTGAAGAAATGGGCAAAGACTTAAGCATTTTTCAAAAGAAGAAATCCAAATGGCCAACAGACACATGAATATATGCTCAGGATCACTAGCCATCAGGGACATGCAAATCAAAACCACAATGAGGTTTCAACTCACCCCGAGTAGAATGTATATCATGCAGATGTAGAATGTAGAATGTAGAATGTAGATGTAGAATGGATATCATGCAGAAATCAACAAACAACAGATGCCAGAGAGGATGTGGGGGAAAAGGTATCTTAATCCACTGTTGGTGGAAATTTAAACTGGTATGACCACTGTGGAAGACAGTATGGTGATACATCAGAAATCTGAATATACACCTATCATATGACCCAGCCATCCCACTCCTGGGAAATTTAACCAAGGGAAATGAAATCAGTGTATGAAACGGTTATCTGTATCCCCATGTTTATTGCAGCTCAGTTCACATTAGCTAAGATATATAATCAACCCAAATGTCCATCAACTTAAGAGAGGATAAGGAAATTGTGGAATATGTACACCAAGGAATACTGCACATTGGTTAAAAAAAATGGAATCCTGTCATTTGCAACACAATGGATAAATCTGGAAAACATCAGAAAACATCATTCTTTGCAAAATAAGCCAGTCCCAAAAGGACAAATATCATATGTTCTCCCTTATCTGTGGAAACTAATAGAGCAACTGAAAGATAATCTATAGAAGTGAAATTGATAGTTTGAGATGCAATGACTTTGAACAGCCTTGTCTCAACAGTTAAACAGTTTTTTTTCCTCATACTATTTTTTGAACTCTTTACTTAGTATAGAGTTAACTGTATGTGTATAAAGTTAATTGAAAATAGATCTTAGTAAAAAATAAGACTGGGAATAAGAGAGGGAGGAGGAATAAGGGTGAGAATGCAGGCAGGAGGGCAGATATGGTAGGAATAATCACTGTTCCAAAAGTTATATTTATGAAATGCATGAAGCTTGTATACCTTAAATAAAAGGTCTTTGGAGAAAAAAAAATCAAAGAACTAGAGTTACATATGTTCATCAAACACAAGGATGTCTGTTTTGATCCCTGGTTGCTGCTTCTGATCACAGAAGTTACAGGCAAAGAGGTGGATGACTCTTGTTGTTGTACCACTCCTCACTATTCCAAGTCTTGGCCCATTAGGCTGGAATGACTTCCAGCAGATTTAAAAGGTCAGTCTCCTATTTTTCCCCTCTCATTTTTCTCTTTTTCCCCATTCAAGACTGGGACATTCCAAACCAACTGCAATGTGGAGAAAACCAGAAAATGACAACATATGACCAGAAAAAGGAGTACGTTCAGAAAAGAACTGAGAAGACCTGAAGTTTACAGCTCAGTACAATCCTTGGCCCAGAGACAGTCTACAATAATAAATAAATAAATATAACTTACAAACAGCAAATCCTGGGAAAGGCAAAGAATATAATTTGTGGAATTACCATATTATTAGATTCAAATGTTTAGGTTACAGCAACAACAAATCACAAGACATACACAAAAATAGGAAGAGATGATACACACCATGGGAAAAAAATCAACAGGAATGTCTTTAAAAAGACCTGTTGATAGGAAGTGGGATACACAGCAGACTCATAGAATGGCAGTTGTCCTAAACAGCACTCTGGCCTCAGAATCAGCCCTTCAGGCATTCGGATCTGGCTGAAGAGCCCATGAGAGTAGTTTAGGCATGGAAAGCCAAGACACTCTGGCAAAAAAGAAAGAAAAGACAAGACAAGACAGACCTAAATGAAAGATCTCTGCGAGTGAGATCCCAGTGGAAACAATGGGCCATCAAAGAAGGAGGTACCTTTCTCTGAAGGGAGGAGAAAACTTCCACTTTGACTATGGCCTTGTCGAAATAAGGTCAAAGTCGGCAAGCTCAGGGGACTTCCATGGCCTTGGCAACTCATGACTAGAGCCTGGGGAGATTGCTGATGCCTTAAACAAGAATGTCAATTTGTTAAGTCAACAACAGGAGTCACTGTGCACTTACTCCCCATGTAGGATCTCTGTCCTTAATGTGTAGTTCAATGTGAATTAATGGTATGACTAGTGCTCAAATAGTATTTGGCACTTTGTGTTCCATGTGGGGGCAAACTGTTGAAATCTTTACTTAATATATACTAAATTGATCTTCTGTATATAAAGATAATCGAAAATGAATCTTGATGTGAATGGAATGGGAGAAGGAGCGGGAGATGGGAGGGTTGTGGGTGGGTGGGAAGTTATGGGGGGGAAAAGCCACTGTAATCCATAAACTGTACTTTGGAAATTTATATCTACTAAATAAAAGTTTAAAAAAAAGACCTGTTGATGGATCTACAGACAAAGATTTTAAAACAAATGTCTAAAAGATATCTCAAAGGTAGATATGGACAAAGTCATGAAAATGATATATAAACATACTGAAAATATCAAGAGATATTGAAAAACTGAAAAGATAACAAAAATTCTGAAGATAGAAAGTACAATAACCAAAATTTTAAAATCACAGAGGAATTTAAAGACAGATTTGAATAAGCAGAAAAAAGAATTCAGTGCCTTGAAGAAAAGAAAATAAAAATGATCTGTTTTGAGGAACAGAAGGAAAAATACTAGAAAAAAGTCAACAAAGTATAAGGGACATTTTAGACACGATCAACTAAACATAATTATTAGGAATGAACCTCTGTAATGCTTTATAGGAGTTCAGAAAGGATAAAAGAGAAAGAAAAGACCAAAGAGAATATTTGAAGCAACTGTGGGTCAAAACTTGCCAAAAGTGATGAAAAAATGAATATAAATATCCAACAACCTCAACTAACTCCAAGTAATATGAACTCAGAGAGACCCACACTGAGACACATTATGACCAGACTTCAAAAAGAAAAAGAACTTCGAAAGCAGAAAGAGAGAAATGACTCATCACACATTAGTGAGCTTCAATCAGACCATCAGTAGACTTCTTATCCAAAATTTAGAAGCCCGAAGACCACAATTTTTGGAAATTAAACAACTGGAGCAAATTAAAAATCATAAGATAAATTATAAAAGAATGAAAACAAGCATACCCAAATTTATTGAATGCTGTGAAAGCAGTGCTAACAGGGAAATTCACAGCTATAAATGCTTGCATTTAAAAAAAAAAACTAAGAACTATGTCAAATTAACTACATAATCATGATTCCAAGATGGCAGAGTTGGGAGGGAGCTTACTGCTCTAGCCCAGAAGATAGTTTTAAAAAAGTGCAGATAGTGTAGTCTCAGGGAAGAGTTAGGGAAAAAACAGCAGAGAAAGCTCTACCAAAATTAGAGGGACACAGTGGACCTATGTGGAGGGCATGGGCGCCCATGGCTCGGGACTCCAATGGCCAAGAGACTAAGCACGAGTGCTGGGAAGTGAGGTGAGACCAGACACCAGTAGCCCAAGCAGCTGGCAAAAAATGAGCAGGAAGAGCCTAGAGGGAACTAGGCTTAGAGCCCTGTGGGGGAAAGTGTATCAGCCAAACCAGGGAAGAAAAAAAAAAGGATGGGACACGTTTCTCTCTCCCCAATCACTTTACAATGGCATACTATAACAAACCTATGGAGCGGATGCCATTTTAGACATACAGAATATTGTGCCAGAAACCAGCCGAGGGGAGACTCCTGACTCTGGTGTGGAGAACTAACAGGAGACTAGGAGCTTGTGACTTTGTGAAGCTTCTAAACCAGGATTGTGAAAAAACTGAGGGTGTGTGGGAGGACTCACAGTGTTGCTGAGATTTGAGCAGTCTCAGTGGGAAACCACAAGCTCAGGGTTCCTGGTTACCTGGTGATAGACATTGCTGGGGAATCTGAGCTTACACTGAGGACTGAGCAGATCCTTTGTGTGGTCCTTGGGACAGAGCAGATGAATACTACACCTACTGGGGCTAGCACTCAGGCGCTAGCTTCCATTGAGGAGAGGAGCTCAGCTGAGCAGAATATACCCCCATTGTGATTAAGAGAGAGAGAGAGGGAGGGAGGGGGGAGGGAGGTTGGTTTTATCATGTTAAACCTGGGTGTGTTACTTTATGCACACCCTTAACCCTGGAGAACTGAACAGAGCTTTCTGGCCACACTCACTACAAGCCTCTAATGACTCACTGAAGGCAGATATTCCACTTATTTACAGAGTCAGAGTACAATGATAAGAGCCAGAACAGCAAAAATTTTAAAGTAAAAAGAAGAAACCAATGGGTATCTTCACAAATGCCAAACAACAAACACACAAATCCAAGAAACAGGAATAAGGAAGACAACATGACACCCCCCAAAGAACACAACACTTTAATACTAGATTGTGAAGACGATGAGATAGAAGAAAAAAGAAATGGAACTCAAAAATTGATCGTAAGATTTCATAGAAGTAATCAAAGGAAATGCACAAACTACTGAAATCCATGTAGGACATGAAAGAAAATTTTTCCTATGAAATTGAGACCCTAAAGAGGAATCAAAATGAAATAAAGAATTCAATAGAATGTGAAATTGAGATCTTAAAGAGAGGTCAAAATGAAATGAAGAATTCAATAGAATAAATAAAAAAATTCAGTGGAGAGCCTTCAAAACAGAATCAGTGAGGCAGAAGAAAGAATATTGCATGGGGAAGTATAGTCAAACCAAAGACAAGAAGAGGAAATTAGAAAACTAAAAAACACTGCTGGGAATCTACAGGATACTATAAAAAAAATATGGGTTCTAGGAGTTCCTTCAGGCATGGAGAAAGAGAAAGGATCAGAAGGCCTGTTTAGGGGCCAGCACTGTGGCGCAGTGAGTTAACGCACTAGCCTAAAGCGCCAGCATCCCACATGAGTGCCAGTTCTAGTCCTGGTTGCTCCTCTTCCAATCCAGCTCTCTGCTATGGCCTGGGATAGCAGAAATGGCCTAAGTGCCTGGGCCCCCATACCCACGTGGGAGACCTGAAAGAAGCTCCTGGCACCTGGCTTTGGATTGGCGCAGCACCAGCCATTGTGGCCATCTGGGGAGTGAACCAGCAGATGGAAGACCTCTCTCTCTGTCTCTACCTCTCTCTGTAACTCTGCCTGTCACATAAATAAAATCAATCTTTAAAAAAAAAAGAAGGCCTGTTTAGTGAAATAATAGCAGGAAACTTCCCATGTTTGCCCATAGTGAAATAATAGCAGGAAACTTCCCATGTTTGCCCATGTTTGGAGAAAGAAAAGGACATCCAAATACAGGAAGCATATAGAACTCCCAAAAGACATGATCAGAAAAGATACTCACCATAATACATTGTAATCAAACTCACCACAGTGAAAGATAAAGAAAAGATTCTAAAATGTGCACAAGTGAAACTCCAGATTACTTTCAGAGGACCTGCAATTAGACTCACAGCAGAATTCTCATCAGAAACCCTATAGGCTAGGAGGGAATGGTAAGATATACTTCAGGCCTTAAGAGAAAAAACTGTCATCCCAGAATATTATACCCTGCAAAGCTCTCATTTGTGAATGAAGGTGAAATAAATACCTTCCACAACAGAAATTGAAAGAATTTGTCACCACCTGTCGAGCCCTGCGAAAGATGCTTAAGGATGTGTTGCATACAGAAACACAGAAACATGGTCACCACTATGAAGGGAGGTAAAGGAAGAAAATCTCTCAGTAAAAGATCGAAGGAAGTTCAAAGTCGAAATTAGAAATAATTTTGGGAAAATGGCAGGGCCAAGTCATTACTCATCAATAGACACCTTGAATGTAAATGGTCTCAACTCTCCAATTAAAAGACACAGACTGGCTAATGGATTAAAAAACAAAACCCATCTATTTGCTGCCTACAAGAAACACATCTCACCAACAAAGACTCACACATACTGAAAGTGAAAGAATGGAAAAAGATATTCCATGCTAACAGAAACCAAAAAAGAGCTGCTATAGCATCTTAATATTAGACAAAATAGACTTTAACACCAAAACTGTTAAAAGAGACAAAGGGGGGCACTAAATAATGACTAAGGGATCAATTCAACAGGAAGATGTAACTATTATAAACAGATATGGGCCGGTGCCACAGTTCACGAGGCTAATCCTCCACCTTGCGGTGCTGGCACACCCGGTTCTAGTCCCAGTCGGGGCACCGGATTCTGTGCCAGTTGCCCCTCTTCCAGGCCAGCTCTCTGCTGTGGCCAGGGAGTGCAGTGGAGGATGGCCCAAGTGCTTGGGCCCTGCACCCATGGGAGACCAGGAGAAGCACCTGGCTCCTGCCTTCAGATCAGCGCGGTGCGCTGGCCGCAGCGCGGCAGCCATTGGAGGGTGAACCAATGCAAAGGAAGACCTTTCTCTCTGCCTCTCTCTCACTGTCCACTCTGCCTGTCAAAAAATAAAAATAAAAAATAAACAGATAAATACCTGATTACAGGGCAATGGGCTATTTAAAAGAAATGGTAAAGGACTTACAGGGAGACTTAGACTCCAATACAATAGTATTGCGGGGCTTCAATACTTCACTTTCAGCAATGGACAGATTAACCAGACATAAAATCAATAAGGAAATAGAGATTTAAAAACATTGTAGACCAAATGTACCTAACAGATATCTACAGAACTTTTCATGCTACAGTTACAGAATACACATTCTTATCAGCAGTGCATGGACTTTCTCTAGGATTGACCACATACTAGGCCATAAAGCAAATCTCAGCAAATTCAAAAACATCAAAATCATACTATCATCTTCACAGATCACAATGCAATGAAACTGTAAATCAGCGACTCAGGAATCTGTAGAGCATATGCAAACACATGGAGACTGAACAATAATCAATAAAATTAGAGATGAAAAAGGAAATGTAACAACAGACACCACAGAAATAAAATGAATCATCAAAAATTACTACAAAGAGCTGTATGCAAAAAAAAAAAAAAAAGAGAGAGAGAGAGAGAGAAACCTAGCAGAAATGGATAAATTCCTAGACACATACAACCTGCCTAAATTAAACTATGAAGACATAGAAAACCTAAACAGAATTTGAATCAGTAATAAAGGCCCTCCCAACAAAGAAAAGCCCAGGACCAGATGGATTCCCGGCTGAATTCTACCAAACACTTAAAGAAGAACTAGCTCCAACTCTTCTCAAGTTATTCAAAACAGTTGAAAGAGGGAATCCTACCAAATTCTTTCTATGAAGCCAGCATCACCTTAATTCCTAAACCTAAAAAAGATGCAACAGAGAAAGAGAATTACAGATCAATTTCCCTGATGAACATAGATGATGAACATAGATGCAAAAATCCTCAACAAAATTCTAGCCAAACAAATCCAACAACACATCAGAAAGATCATCCACCCAGACCAAGTGGGATTTATCCCTGGTATGCAGGGATGGTTCAACATTCGCAAATCAATCAATGTGATACACCACACTAACAAACTTCTCAACAAAAACTATATGATTATTTCAATAGATGCAGAGAAAGCATTTGATAAAATACAACACCCTTTCATGATGAAAATTCTAAGCAAATTGTGTATAGAAGGAGCATTCTTCAACACAATCAAGGTAATTTATCACAAACCCATGGCCGGCATCCTATTGAATGAGGAAAAGTTGGAAGCATTCGCATTGAGATCTGGTACCAGACAGGGATGCCCACTCTCACCACTGCTATTCAATATAGTTCTGGAAGTTTTAGCCAGAGCCATTAGGCAAGAAAAAGAAATAAAAGGGATATAAATCAGGAAGGAAGAAGTCAAACTATACCTATTTGCAGATGACATGATTCTATATATAGGGAATCCATGAATTCTACTAAGAGACTATTGGAACTCATAGAAGAGTTTGGCAAAGTAGCAGGATATAAAATCAATGCACAAAAATCAACAGCCTTTGTATACACAGGCAATGCCACGGCTGAGAAAGAACTTCTGAGATCAATCCCACTCACAATAGTTACCAAAAAAAAATTCCTTGGAATAAACTTAACCAAGGGTGTCAAAGATCTCTACAATGAGAATTACAAAACATTGGAGAAAGAAATAGAAGCAAAAATACCAAAAAATGAAAAAATCTTCCATGTTCATGGATTGGAAGAATCAGTATCATCAAGATGTTTATTCTTGCAAAAGCAATTTATAGATTCAATGCAATATCAATCAAAATACCAAAGACATTCTTCTCCGATCTGGAAAAAATGATGCTGAAGTTCATATGGAGATACAGGAGACCTCAAATAGCTAAAGCAATCTTGTACAACAAAAACAAAGCTGGAGGCATCACAATACCAGATCTCAAGACATTCTGCAGGGCAGTTATAATCAAAACAGCAGGGTACTGGTACAGAAACAGATGGATAGACCAATGGAATAGAATAGAAACACCAGAAATCAATCCAAACATCTACAGTCAACTTATATGTGATCAAGAAGTTAAAACCAATTCCTGGAGCAAGGATAGTCTATTTAACAAATAGTGCTGGGAAAACTGGATTTCCTAATGCAGAAGTATGAAGCAAGACCCCTACCTTACACCTTACACAAAAATCCACTCAATATGGATTAACATTCTAAATCTATGACCTGACACCATCAGATTATTAGTGAACATCAGAGAACTATGCAAGATATAGGCAGAGGCAAACAATTCTTTGGCACAGGAAAAGACCTCAAAGGCACAGAAGAAGTGTGGGGAGCAACTGGGAGCAACTCGGACTAGACTAAGTTACTGGAATTAAGACTTGTTCTGTGCATCTGCTCTCCCACAATATGGCGCTGGGAGAGGAGAAAACAGCTTCTACGCAGCTGCCTCTTGCCAACTTGAGTGATGACCTCCAGGAGCTGATCCTGCTCCTGATTGGAGGAGAGCAGCGTACTCGGCGTGTGGGCAGCCAAGTTGGGATTGGCGGAAGAGGACTATAAAGGAGGAGAGAGACGGCATGCACCAGGAACATCTAAGGGGAACATCTAAGAGGAACACCTGTGCAGCCCCCGAGAGAGCCGGCCGGCGGTGTGCCGCTCCCCTGCGGAAGTGGGGAAAGTGGCCAGGGGGAACCGCCCTTCCACGGAGGTGGAAGGGACAGTAGCCAACCCGGGAAGAACCAGCAGCAAACCCGGGGAGGGCCGAGCAGACGAAAGAACAACGCAGGGTCCTGTGTCGTTCCTCCACGAAGAGGGGGAGCGACATAATGGTGCCGTGACTCGGATATGAAGCCTAGGCAGGTTTAGTGTCGTTCCTCCATGAAGAGGGGGAGCGACAAAGAAGACCCCAGAGAAACAGGCAGTCAAAGCCAAAATTAACAACTAGGATTACATAAAATTGAGATGTTTCTGTACTACAAAAAAAAAAAAAAAACAACAGGAAAGTGAAGGGGCAACCGACAGAATGGGAGAAAATATTTACAATTATGCAACTGATAAAGGATTAATAACCAGAATCCACAAAGAGATCAAGGAACCCCACCACAACATCATACTTCATGAAATAAGCCAACCCCAAAGGGACAAATACCATATGTTCTCCCTGATCTGTGATAACCAATAGAGCACCTAAAAGGAAATCTGTAGAAGTAAAATTGACACTTTGAGAAGCAATGACTTGAACAGCATTTGTCTTGACTGTCAAGGAACAGGGTTTCTTGGTTTTGTTTGTTTTTTCTTAATGGAGAATGGGACTGGAAATGAGAGAGAGAGAAGGAGATGGGTGGCAATGGGGGTGGGAGGGCAGGTGTGATGGGAAGAATCACTATATTCCTAAAATTGTATTTATGAAATTTGTACTCATTAAATAAATTATTTCTTTGAGGGAAGAAAAAGACACATTACAGAGGACCAGTACTGTGGGTTAGCAGGTGAAGGTGCTGCCTATAGTGCCAGCATCCCGTATGGGTGCCAGTTCAAGTCCTGGTGGCTCCAATTCTGATTCAGCTCTCTCCTAATGGCCTGGGAAAGCAGTGGAGGATGGTCCAAATTCTTGGGCCCCTATACCCACATGGGGTAGCTCCCAAGGAAGCTCCTGGCTCCTGGCTTAGGATCAGCCCAGCTTCTGCTGTTGTGACCATTTGGGGAGTGAAGCAGTGGATGGAAGAGTCAGTCTCTCTTTCTCTCTTTCTTTCTGTAACTCTTTCAAATAAATAAAATAAATCTTTTTAAAAAGAAGCATTAGGGCCAGCGCCGCAGCTCACTAGGCTAATCCTCCGCCTAGCGGCACCGGCACACCGGGTTCTAGTCCCGGTCGGGGCGCCGGATTCTGTCCCGGTTGCCCCTCTTCCAGGCCAGCTCTCTTATGTGGCCCAGGAGTGCAGTGGAGATGGCCCAAGTGCTTGGGCCCTGCACCTCATGGGAGACCAGGATAAGTACCTGGCTCCTGCCATTGGATCAGCGCGGTGCGCCGGCCACAGCGTGCCAGCCGTGGCGGCCATTGGAGGGTGAACCAACGGCAAAGGGAAACCTTTCTCTCTCTGTCTCTCTCACTGTCCACTCTGCCTGTAAAAAAAAAAAAAAAAAAAAGAAGAAGAAGAAGAAGAAGAAGCATTAGGCTTAAAAATTTTTTAATGACATATTACAGGGCAGTTATAATCAAAACAGCCTAGTACTGGCACAAGAATGGACATGTTGACCAATGAAATAGTTTAGAGACCCCATAAATTAATCCATGCATCCATAACCAAATAATCTTTGACCAACAGACTAAAATCAGTCCCTGGAGAAAGGATAGTCTCTCCAACAAATTGTTCTTGGAAAATTGAATCTCTGCATGCAGAACTATGAAACAAGACCCCTACCATACACCTTATATAAAAATCAATTCACAGTGGATCAGGAATTTAAATCTAAGACCTGAAAGCATCAAATTACTGGGAGGAAACACTGTAAGACATTGGCATAGGCAAAGACTTCTTGGGTAGGACCCCAGAAGCACAAACAATAAAGGCAAAACTAGACAAATGAGATTATATCAAGCTAAGAAGCTCCTACACTGCAAAGAAAATACTCAACAAAGTAAAGAGATAGCTGACAGAAGGGGAGAAACTATTTGCAAATTATACATCTGATAACATATCAATATCCAGGATATATAAAGAGCTCAAAAAACTCAACAGCAACAAAAAAATCCAATGGGCTAAGGATATAAATAGGTATTTTTTTGAAGGATGAAATACAAATGGCCAACAGATACATGAAAAGATGCTCAAGATCACCAGACTTCAGAGAAATGCAAATCAAAACCACAGTGAGATTTTACCTCACTCCAATTAGAATGACTGTCATCCAAAAATCAAAAAATAACAAATGCTGGTGAGGATGTGGGGGGAAAGGTACCCTAGTATACTGTTGGTAGGAAAGTAAACTAGTACAACCATTATAGAAGACCATATGGTATTTTGTCAGAAATCTCAAAATAGATCTACTGTATGACCCAGCCATTCTACTCCTTGGGAATTTATCCAAAGGAAATGAAATAAGTATATGAAATATTTATTTGTACCCCCATGTTTATAGCAGCTCAACTCACAACAGCTAAGATATGGAATCAATACAAATGTCTATCAACTGATGGCTGGATAAATTATGATATATACATAATGGAATACTACCCAGCCATTAAAAAGAATGAAATCATGTCTTCCATAACAAAACGGATGCAATTATGCTCAGTAAAATAAGCCAGTCCCAAAAAGAAAAATATATTATCCCTGATTTATGATAATATGCAAAGTATATTTAAAAAGTAATGAGCAAAATTGACATGTGAAACTTTATTACTGTTTATAGCCCTTGTCTACATTCTCGAGGAACAGTGGTTTTTCTATTTACTACTTCTTGATTTCTTGAGTGGATGGCTAAGCTTGTGAATATAAAGTAAATTTATAGTATGTCACTGGGGCCCCCCTCCATGCCACTCTGGCTGGAGGTCTGTAACTCTAATAAATACTCTTAAATCTCTTTGCCATCCACTTGGAAATTCTTCCATGTGAGACAAAGAACCGAGGTAACAATAATTTCTCTGCTGCCATTTTTCCATAACATTTTTGGTGCTGTGACTCGGACTGCAACTCCAACATGTTGCAGACCCAACATCAGAGCATCCCGCTGGACCGGTGAGCATGCAGACTGCTGTCGCTTTTTTTCAGAGAGCCTTGCTCTCCTTCATAGTAACTTGCATTTTCCCTAAAGCACCGGGTCCCTGTCAGCCAGTTAAAAGCGATTAGCTGCTGGGCTTAAGACTTAGGGGTGAGGCTTGCTGACTAAGGCCAGATCAATCCCCTGGAGCTGGGACTCTATCCTAACACTTCCCCTCTCTCTTGCATGGCTCAGCCCTTCACATGGGGCTGGAAGAAGGCCTGGAGACAACTGATGGATTCTGGCTGGAGCTACGCTCCAGCGTTTTCAGAAGTCTCCTGGCTGGGCACCAGGCTCTGACTGCCGGAACGGTGTTGGGCCGAGAAATGCACTTTCTGGCAGAGAACAAGTCCCCAGCCCTCTTGGAGCTTCGTGAGCCATAAAGCCAGAGGCTCCACTCTTCACACTTCTCGTCTCAGCTCTGGGAATGATGGTCTGGCCCAACTCGGCTTCCTTCTGTGGGCATCAACCCGACACACAGGACTGGGAGAAAGGTTTGGAGTAACCTTGAAATTAAGGCCAAGGCCACTCTCTGGCATTTTTTAAGGACTCCCTGACTGGACACCAGATCCCAGTGGCCCGTTAGGATGTCGGCTGAAAACTGCATTCTCTTCTTCCTTCCTTCCTGGAGATTAACCTGTCGGGGAGGCTAGGCACAGCCTGGAGTGAGTCCATGGGCTCCGGGCTCCATGCCTCAGTGAGTTTTCCCTTTACCCCAGATCTCGACAGATCTCTGTGTCCTTCTCTCTCCCTCTCTGCTTCTCTAAATGCTTTCTATACCTTGTAAAGTCTCCACAATTTCTACAACCTCGATTTCCTGGTCTCATTAGTGGGTATTTTCTAGAAATTTTGTTCATTAGTTCTAGGTTAAAGTCTAACTATCTCGTTCGCAGACAGGCAGTCTCTCGATCTAGACTCCCATTAGATGCAGCTCCCCATGTGACCCAAACTTTTGTAGGCAACTCTCAGCATGTCTCTGGTATCCCCCACCTTCCTTCTCAAGTCCGCTCTTTTGGGTCCCCGCTGTCAGCTACCTCAGAGGAGTTTTACTGGGGAGAATTATACTCCCCCCCAATCTGCTTCTTTGTGACTTCACCTGCGTAGTCACCAATGTAGTTGATAGCCAGGGCTGGCTCTCCAGCTTACAAACACCTTTGATAAGGCTCTCACCATGAAAGCTCATTGTCAAAATCAGGCCTATTAGACAAGACTCAAGGAGAGGTGTAGAACAACTGTTTCCTTATGTATAAGAACAAAGCTACAGAGCCGGCCTACCCGGTGTGCCGGCGCTGCAAGGCGGAGGATTAGCCTGTTGCCGGCACACCAGGTTCTAGTCCCGGTTGCCCCTCTTCCAGGCCAGCTCTCTGCTGTGGCCCGGGAGTGCAGTGGAGGATGGCCCAAGTGCTTGGGCCCTGCACCCCATGGGAGACCAGGAGAAGCACCTGGCTCCTGGCTCCTGCCTTCGGATCAGCGCGGTGCGAGGGCCGCAGTGCACCGGCCTCGGCGGCCATTGGAGGGTGAACCAACGGAAAAAGGAAGACCTTTCTCTCTGTCTCTCTCTCTCACTGTCCACTCTGCCTGTCAAAAAATAAATAAATAAATTTAAAAAATTTTTTTAAAATATAAAAAAAAGAACAAAGCTACAGTATATATTTGACCAGGGGAGGCCCAATCTAGCACACCACCAGCAAGGGAACTGATTGCTCTTCTGACAAGTATATACCCTAGGCTATAGGCATGGAAGGCTGAGCGAGAGTGGGTGACACGTGCTAACCCTACCCTTACCTTCCTCCCTTCCCTGTGGGCTTCAGTGCACATCTGGACGCCACAGGCTGTGAGACAGTTTTGAGAGATGCCTCAAACTCAGGAGACATAAGACCTGAAGTACGCTTCCATTTTTATGCTTTCATTCCAGCCAGGAGGCAAACCATCTATTTTATTTTTTTGGCCCCTGAGCCTACAGAAAAATGCCTCGTCACTCCCACACCACTACCTGGCCTGCTTACAAGCTAGGATGGAGAAGTTAGCTTAAGTGTGTTACAAAAAGTGCCAGCCCTCTGCTCTGACTCCCCTTCTCAGAACTCTCTCCTAACAGGCCTCTTGCCTCTGTCACCCTGCATGTGCTCCGGTATGCATCAAACTCTTCTCCTGGGTGTCACAGGGTCCTGGGTCTATTCAGTGAGCCACCAGGGTTCTTCTGTTCAAGCTTGTGACTGCTGAGATTTTAATCCCAGTGGAGGAATTTTTTTTAACAGGTGACAATTGCCCCCATTTGCCTGGAGGTTTCCAGGCAAGGATCCAGGCCCAATAGCTTCAGATGCTATTAAATACATAGGGATTAATCCATATGATGGCTTTTTGAGACACCTCCCTACCGGACTCCTCATCCCTGAGCCTGGCTTGACTGACAGCCTCACGATTAGACACGTCCAGTATTGGCTTTTGGTTTTGAAGGATACGGTTAGTGTCTCTTTGCAGGGCCTCCAGTTTTTCTCTCTCTCTACCCTGCCCTCTATTCTATCACCTATCAGATTCTCCTTAGGAATCTCTGAATGGGTGCCCACCAGCTCTGGTGGATATCCTCTCCCATTAAAACCTAACAATGGTGAGCAATCTCCAGTAGACTTCCTGTCCCTGGCACATGGGTCCCTAGCCTACAGTCACCCTTGAGAGCCATCTCGCAGCCACTAAATCTTCTGTTTCAGAGGCCGTCCCAAGTAGCTGACTGATGACCTGGCATCCATGGCCCAAGGTATTTTTTTTTCTTTGAGTAAAAGGAAACTAGACTCAAATTCAATTAGAATCTAAAATGATGTCTTTGATAAATAGAATTTGATTCAACTGTAATGGAACACCAGATTTAAAGAAATTTCTCTTGAATCTAGGAATATCACTGCCTTTAAAAATATTGCTTTGTGGGGCTGGCACTGTGGCACAGCGGGTTAAACATCCTGGCCTGAAGCGTCAGCATCCCATATGGGCACCAGTTCTAGTCCCAGCTGCTCCTCTTCCAATCCAGCTCTCTGCTGTGGCCTGGGATAGCAGAAAATGGCCCAAGTCCTTGGGCCCCTGCACCCACATGGGAGACCTGGAAGAAGCTCCTGGCTTCGGATCGGCTCAGCTCCAGCTGTTGCAGTCATCTGGGGAATGAACCAGCAGATGGAAGACCTCTCTCTCTCTCTCTGTCTCTCTGTCTCTACCTCTCTCTGTAACTGTCTTTCAAATAAATAAAAAAAATCTTTAAAAAATATATTGCTTTGTAACTTGCCAAACTTGTTTTACAATTTGGTTTAACAGGTTTCTGATAGCAATGGGTAATCAATGTTTGTTATAGCCCCCCTAAGGTGAAGTTTACAATCTGATTAATGTCACTGATTTATAACTAGAGTTTTATAAAAAGGAGTAGAATTCTATATAAATGTAACTTTGACCTTAATTAAGACAGAGGTATGATTTAATAACAGCACCTTCAGTCATCTAGGTGTAATTGCTAAATGTAAATTGGGTAAAGCAAATGAGATAAATGTGTCTAAATGTAAACTCTATATTCTATGGAAAAGCTATTTCGGTTTGCTGACATGTTTTCATAAATTGTCCATATGAAAATAGTTCAGCACCACTTGGAAGTAACTAAGCTTGGAATTTGATGTGTTATCTTATTTAGGAAATGTCTTAATTTGGAGACTTCTAAAGGGTTATTTCAAAATGTAAATCAAGGAAATCAGCAGACAGAAAGCAAAAGCTGTTAGTCTATTTGACATAGAATTAGAAACTGATCCTCTGTTAAAGCAATGAGGGTTTTGCAATGCATGTTGGTAAATATTCTAAAGTAGTGTTAAAAATCTGTTTAAAAAAAAAAAAAAACAACTGCAGCATCTCCTTTAATAGCTTTGTTGAATTGGTGACTGTCAGTTTTCTATCTGGCTCCAGTAAGCTATTTTCTCTTCCCTAGCTCTGACTGTTAAAATTGTTCTAAGTTATGGGATAATTCCATGTGCTAACTAATTTAAGTTTTATTTACAGTTCTTGGGATGACCAAATTCAGATTTTGTGTTCTGTTGAAGTAATCTGTTGTGGTCTCTTAATGTCTCTGTTAGGTTCTAATTGTTTAAAAATAGCTGAGTCTTTTATTATGAGTTATGGGTTGTTTAAATATGCTTATTTTAAAGCATTTGAGCAATCATTTTGTATCAATGATCAAATCTGGTCCATATTATGTCATAATGTAAATGGATCTTATTTCAACCAGGTATTTTGAGCCTCCTTGGCATCTTTGACAGGCATTCAAAAAAAAAAAAAAAAAAAAACCAGAAGTTCCAAAATTTTGGACTTTGATATTTCCAGTTGCACCTCTGGAACTGTCAAAGGATATATCACTCATCTTGTAGAGATACCAACTAATATGGCTATTTGGATTACATTAAAGTACTGTCAAGATGTGAAGCAGTGGTAAATTTTATTATGGTAGTGTAAAATGCTACTGATACAAATGTCCAAAGTTAAAACGTCTAATGACCTTGTGTTATCTGACAGGATGATAATCTTAATGAAAAAGGCCCAGAGGCCAAAAGGATTAAATGTTTGATAAAATCCTGCAGGTGCCTTCAAAAATACTGCGTGGAATAAGCAAGTGCCTATTCTTTTGGTTAATGAGTTTATAATTTTAAACATGGCTATTTGAAGCCTTTTTCATCCACAGTTTTGCATTCTCCTAACCTTGAAAATCAGATTTACTGCTCATGAAGTTAAAACACTGTTGGTTCTGTGTTTAAATGTGTCCTTTTAGGTTCTAAAGGACCTCTTTTTCCCTGACCTCTAATGTGTTCAATACTCTTAAGACAGTCTGTAAACAGATAAAACCAATAATGTACTACAGGTTCCAACTTAGAAAAAGTATGGTTAACTCAGATTGCTAAGAGCAGAAAGTAATTCTAATTGATTGATGGTAATAAAAAAAAAGTTAAAGATTTTAGGAAACTGTTACTGAAGTAGCTTTATTGATCTATCATGCATGTTATGGTACATGTGTGCATATACTGTATATCTACATGGGAAATTTAATAAGAGCTCTGTTTTAATTGGCTTATACATAAAATACTCCTCATAAATGCAAACTGCTAAGTTAATCAAAGATAACTTTTTGGTTCATGTGATCCTAAATTTCTGTACCAAATGTTTTTTTTGTTTTGTTTTGTTTTTGTTTTTTGACAGGCAGAGTGGACAGTGAGAGAGAGAGACAGAGAGAAAGGTCTTCCTTTGCCGTTGGTTCACCCTCCAATGGCCGCCGCTGCAGCCGGCGCACCGCGCTGATCCGATGGCAGGAGCCAGGAGCCAGGTGCTTTTCCTGGTCTCCCATGGGGTGCAGGGCCCAAGCACCTGGGCCATCCTCCACTGCACTCCCTGGCCATAGCAGAGAGCTGGCCTGGAAGAGGGGCAACCGGGACAGAATCCGGCGCCCCGACCGGGACTAGAACCCGGTGTGCCGGCGCCGCAAGGTGGAGGATTAGCCTATTGAGCCACGGCGCTGGCACCAAATGTTTTAAATTTATTCATGTGTTTGCACTTGGGTTTACTGGTCAAACAAGTTACACTTGTGTTAGATGTTTAAGCAATGTTTCCAAATACATACACACTATTTTCTTGAATTTATAGAAGGCATTGGACCTTCAGGTAAATGTTTTCATAAGTTGTTACTTAACAGCCAAAATTGGGCCGGCGCCGCAGCTCACTAGGCTAATCCTTCGCCTGTGGCACACCGGGTTCTAGTCCCAGTTGGGGCGCCAGATTCTGTCCCGGTTGCCCCTCTTCCAGGCCAGCTCTCTGCTGTGGCCCGGGAGTGCAGTGGTTACGACCCAAGTGCTTGGGCCCTGTACCTGCATGGGAGACCAGGTCAAAGCACCTGGCTCCTGGCTTTGGATTGGCGCAGCGCCGGCCGTAGCGGCCATTTGGGGGGTGAACCAATGGAAGGAAGACCTTTATCTCTGTCTCTCTCACTGTCTAACTTTGCCTGTCAAAAAAAAAAAGTCAAAATTGTTTGATAAGTTTTCATTTGATACTGTTACTGTCAGTAAGCAATCTGGGAAGCCTGACTTGTTCCCTCATTTCTCTATTCTCTTTAAGATAGGAAACTAATTCTATTCTGAAGAATTCTCTAAAATGTACAATTTGATCTTTAGACCTTATAAAACGGATGGCTTAACACTTTTCTGCATAGCTAAAATGAGAGCTTAAGTTATGATTCCACAGCTAGATTTACTTTGTCAGGGGGACAGTAAATAGGCAAAACCTCCCTTTTTGAACCAAACAAAGGGAGAGAGATTTACTAATGACTTAAAATTTAATGAATAAGCTGGTCATCAGTTTTGACATAGCTTTCCTCATGGGCATTGTCGACCTCAAAGAAAAACCACTATCAGAACTTGCCTGTGACTACAGAGTCCTAGTTTAGGCCACCAAAGATTAGGGTCGGAGCACCCCCCTGACTTGCATTCTGTTAGAGGTTTCCTCTGGTCTGTTTTAACAAAACGAGGAGGAAGAGGAAGCTAAGCTGCAGAAGCAATATCAAGATAGGCGGCAGGGGGCTGGCGCCGTGGCTCACTTGGTTAATCCTCTGCCTGTGGCACCGGCATCTCATATGGGCACCAGGTTCTAGTCCTGGTTGCTCCTCTTCTGTGGAAACATTGCCTCTCTGCTGTGGCCCGGGAGTGCAGTGGAGGATGGCCCAAGTGCTTGGGCCCTGCACCCCATGGGAGACCAGGAGGAAGCACCTGGCTCCTGGCTTCGGATCAGTGTAGTTCCAGCCGTAGCAACCATTTGGGGGGTGAACCAATGGAAGGAAGACCTTTCTCTCTGTCTCTCTCTCTCACTAACTCTGTCAAAAAAAAAAAAAAAACACCATAGGTGGCAGGCCAGTTAATGGCTGCTTTACACAGTGGTCTGCCATCAAGGAGACACAGGAGGCCAGTCCACTGCATTGGTTTTCGATGTGGTAAGCCAGGGCTTCAGCAGAAGTCAGCTTGTGAAGAGCCCTGGCAGCTCTGACAGCCAAGAGTTGGTCCCTGGAAATGGACCTGCCCTGGAGTCGAAGGGCTCCAGGTCAGAATCATAGACCTTGTTCACTCTGAGCTGAAAAGCCCTCCACTCAGCCCAGCTTCCAAAGTGACCACTGCTGTCGAGGGGATGGCCAAGTAGAGTCAACAACATTGCAGGCAGAACTATATGCTAACTAAAAATGTCTTCCTTCTAGAAATGCCACCTACCTTCTCTTTAAGCCAACTCTCCTCCCAGGCCAGCTAGGTAATGAGAGTCAACAGGGTACCTCGCTTATCATGCACCACATGTGAAGAGATAGACAGGTCCGAGCCTCATAACTGGCAAGGCCTTAAGCCCACCTGATTATTCTCAAGCCCTTACTGTCAGTGTGTATCTGCCTCTCAATGAAAAACCTGTTTGTGGTTTAGACACTGTTCTTAGGGCCTCTAATAATGACTCCATCCTTGGTTTTAGATCCTGTGAGTTTAAACTGCTTGTTGGATGCGTTTTCTACAGACTTAAGAAAGTAAAATTCTAGGTGGCCATGCACATGAAGCAGTTTCTGCAAGCTGGCACTGCATGCCCCTGGAGAAGCCAGCCCCTGCTGGAACCCTATCATGACTCCCCTTCCCAAAGACAGCCCTTTCTAGCATGAAGCAGCCAGAGCGAACATTGTCTAGTCCCCCCAACAGATGTTAGGGTCCATGCATGTAAAGGGGGGAGGTGTGAGGAGTCAGATTGGTACATCGGTAGTCAGGGGATCCCAATGGAATTTGGGGTGTAAAATATTTGCTTCATTCTCAAAAATGTTTTTAGCAAAACAAACAGGCCACTCTCCTTCCTTCAGAATCTCCAATTCACTATGAGAACAGCAAGGGAGCTCTTCCTGGGCTCACAGTTCATCGTGCAAACAAGTGACCTATCCTACCCTGAGCAGGCCAGCCAGGATGGAGAATTGGAAAGGAGGTCTTTTGATGGTTTTTGCCCCTCCACCTGGTAACTGAATGCCAATGTAATTGTCAAGTTTTTTTCCTTCAAAACTGTACTTAAAAACCTGAATGCTGGCCCAAGTCTTTGGGCCCCTGCACTCATATGGGAGACCTGGAAGAAGCTCCTGGCTTCGGATTGGTACAGCTCCAGCCATTGTGGCCATCTGGGGAGTGAACCAGTGGATGGAAGCTCACTGGCTCGCTCTCTCCTTCTCTCTGTGTAACTCTGACTTTCAAGTAAATAAATAAATCTTTAAAAAAAAGAATGCTATGAGGCTTTTTGTTGTTTTCCTCTCTTGGAAGTCCCCCTCCATGCCACTCTGGATAGAGGTCTGTGATTCTAATAAATACTTTTAAATCTCTTTTAGGGACCGGCACTGTGGCGCAGGTTAATCCTCCACCTGCGGCGCTGGCATCCCATATGGGAGCCGGTTCTAGTCCTGGCTGCTCCTCTTCCAATCCAGCTCTCTTCTGCGGCCTGGGAAAGCAGTAGAAGATGGCCCAAGTCCTTGGGCCCCTGCACCCACATGGGAGACCGGGAAGAAGCACCTGGCTCCTAGCTTCAGATCAGCACAGTTCTGGCTGTTGCAACCCTTGGGGAGTGAACCAACAGATGGAAGACATTACTCTCTGTTTCTCCCTCTCACTGTCTGTAACTCTACCTCTCAAATAAATAAATAAAATCTTTTTAAAACTTTTAAAAAAAAGTATGTCATTGTACAAATTAAAGAAAATAGGCCGGCGCCACGGCTCATTAGGCTAATCCTCCGCCTTGCGGAGCCGGCACACCGGGTTCTAGTCACGGTCGGGGCGCCGGATTCTGTCCCGGTTGCCCCTCTTCCAGTCCAGTTCTCTGCTGTGGCCAGGGAGTGCAGTGGAGGATGGCCCAAGTGCTTGGGCCCTGCACCCCATGGGAGACCAGGATAGGTACCTGGCTCCTGCCATTGGATCAGCGCAGCGCTCTGGCCGCAGTGCGCCGGCCGCGGCGGTCATTGGAGGGTGAACCAACGGCAAAGGAGGACCTTTCTCTCTGTCTCTCTCACTGTCCACTCTGTCAAAAAATTAAAAATTAAAAATTAAAAAAATTTAAAGAAAATATAAGAAAGGAAAAAGCATAGAGGGTGGGAATGAGGGAGGGAGAATAGGGTAGAAAGTATCATTGTGTGATTGTCTATATGAAATACATGAAATTTGTTTACTTTATATAAAGATTTAAAAATATAAAAAAAGCATCCCATATGGGCACTGGTTCGAGTCCTGGCTGCTCCACTTCTGATCCAGTTCTCTGCTATGGCCTGGGAAAGCAGTAAAAGATGCCTCAGGTCCTTGGGCCCCTGCACCTGCATGGGAGACCTGGAAGAAGCTCCTGGCTCCTGGCTTCGGATTGACACAGCTCCAGCCATTGTGGCCAACTGGGTAGTGAACCAGCGGATGGAAGACCTCTCTCTCTCTCTCTCTCTCTCTCTCTCTCTGCCTCTCCTTCTCTCTGTGTGTAACTCTGAATTTCAAATAAGTGAATGAATATTTTTTTAAAAATTCCTAAATAAACATTTAACAAACCCAAAAAATCATTAGTTCTCAAATGCTGCATTGTTCTAGAATACCCCAAGAGTGGCTGGAGGAATTGTTGTAGAACAACCACAGCTGGGTCCACCCACCCAGTGTGCAGCAAGCACGTTACCCTGGGCTGGTGGAAGAAAGCAGCTTATCTGTGAGGGACCAGGCAAGGACTAGCACTCAATTCCCAGACTTCCCAAGGGATTAAAGCTGCACATCCCACAGTTTAGTATATGTGCTGCCGACGAGAGCACACATCTTACAGTTTAAAGCGGGGGTGAGCAGTGTGGGACCATCTCACGTGTGGACCTCTGGTTGGTCAGCAGTGCACGTGATCGTCTGTTGATTGGTTAATAACAGTGACCAGCCTGTTTCTTTTAAAATGAAAAAGGTGGGCTCCAGTATATCTGAGTCTAAGGGTAGATTGGAAATTACTTTGTTTGTTCAGGGCCTACGAGAGCCTGAGAAAGTCTCAGAATGTAGGCTGGCATTGAGATGCTACCTATAGGAGCAATTTGAGTTTTTGTGGTTCATGGTCTTGGAACTGACTTGACCCAAGGGTCACTCCTTTAATTTATGGATTAATCTTTACAGACGAACTTCAAGTTGTGGAAGAGCTAGCAGCAGTCTGATAAAGTCTACACCGAAGGCACTGGCAGAGGAGCAGGTGGTGTGGCACACCAGTTTGAGCCACCACCTGTAATACCAGCACCCATAAGAATTAACAGTTCGATTCCTGGCTGTTCCTCTTCTGATCCAGGTCCCTGCTAATGCATCAGGAAAGGCAATGGATGACAGCCCAAGTGCTTGGGCCCCTGCCACTCACGTAGGAGAGCTGGATGGAATTGCTGGCTCCTGGCTTTGGCTTTGTCCAGCCCTGGCCATTGCAGCCATTTGGCAAGTGAACTAGCAAATGGAAGATCAATCAATCTCTCTCTCACCCTCTCCCTCTGTAATTGCCTTTCAAGTAAATATAAATAAATCTTTGGGGGAAAAAAAGGCACCAGCAGAAGGGCTCAGCTTCATTCCCCCTCACTCTTGAGGTATACAGAGCAGTGATCATTCTAGCCACTTCCTGGCTACCTACATTCTAGCCACTTCCTACTGACAGGGAGTGGAAGAGGAATTTTCAAAACTGGAAGGAAGCTGTAGGCATTTCTCCTTTAAGAACATTTTCATCCCAGGCTTATCCTGAGGAGATTCTCTGCATCACGATGGAGTTTGGCCCAGGCACTTTCTACATAACTTATCCTGCAGGTGCGGCAACAAAATACTAATATTCCCGTACCCAAAATGCAAACCAGAGAGATTAGCAAGGGACAATCTGAGTCACTGTGATTCAGGGTCTGGGTTCTGGCCTTACCTTTCTGTCACTCCCTTAACTGAAAGAGTTACTCTTTGTAGAGGAGCTGCAGCTTGAGGGAGAGATACTATGGCCTGAGAAAGTCTATTTCAAAGGCACTGGGGTAGGTAGGATTTGGTTTCAGTGTGGCCAATGAATGAGTAAATTAAGACATGAGACACAGGGCTCCTTACTGAAGAAATGAAAGGAGTGCTCCTGCATTTTACTATATTAGCTGTTTGACTCGTCCATGTATCCACTTAATGCATCTGGATTCCAGCTTGATGCCATCAACATTCCAAGGGAAAGGAGAATCAACCTGCCATGGGAGGTAGATCACCTTTCTCCTGACAAGGGATCCAGCCACAACCAGCTTGGGGACAGATGCCCTTTCACCTAGAAGGTACCCAGCACCCTAGAAATCTCAGTATTTGATCCATGAGCAGAGCCCAGATGCAGTCTCCTGGCACCGCTCAGTTAGAAAGGATGGTTCTCCCATCTCCGCTTCCTCAGAATCCTCATCTCACTCTAGAATCGGAAACCAGGCTCAGAGGTGGAGACACAAAGGGGCCCAAGGCACCCAGAGAGAAATGAATGTCCAGGGTCCAGGTAGAACTTCCCCGTCTGACTACCACACCCGGGCCTCCCAGCCACTGCTGAAAATCAAACAAATCCTGCAGGGCCCAAAAGCTGGTCTTCAGCCAGACTCAGATAACACAGCACCTGAAGATTCCTCGGGCATAAACAGAGCAACAAGAACACGTACTGTCATTTTCTACTGTTTGTGGAATAGACACTAATGATTTTGTATTTTCAAAGCCATTTTGATAGGCAAAAATCCGTTAGTAATGTTTAGTGAGAAGAACTGAAAAGCCCTTGGAGATTTCTTCAAACACAATAACAAAGACTTCATTTTCAGCAAAAGTTGGTTAGTAAGCCTACATTCATCTCACGAGAAAATCAGAAGTTGATAAGTAAGGTGGTACCGATTCAGCACCAATGGTCAACAATTTTAAAAGGTATGCTCGCTCTTCATTTAATAAATAATTACACACACACACATGCACACACACACACACACACCATGCAAATCCCTGGTAATACAAAATGTAGCGGAAAATACTACTACCAGCCATATTGATAGCTAACATGACTTGCCAATTTTTATAGCTATCCTAACAGCAGCCTGTGATTTGAATCTTATAAAGCAGGAAGCCGTGCGCTGTCTCACACACATTCCTGATGCCGTGGTGGTGATCCGCTGCTGCCCCCAGCAGGTCAGCCTCACGAAATGGTGTTCCCCCCCTTCCTTTTAGTTCCGTTTGGTTTCCAACTCCTCTATGCATTTTTCTGGACCACCAAATTCTTTAATCAGGACAAATAATTACATAGAACAAGTTTCCTTCATAGGCATCCGCCATAACAACTAGCTGGTAAAAATCTACTATACATAATTATTTTTTTCTTTTAAAAATAGGCCTAACCTCGCTCCACGTCTTCTGTTGCTACATTTTTCTTTATAAGCCTCTAAGTCCTTGCTTCAATTCTCACTGAATTTGTGAGTTTAAGGCTGGTGCCTACAAGCAAGTTCCAAAGCCACATCAACCAGGCTTTCTACCAGGCATTAGCTAGCATCATGTTCTTGGGAAGTACTTAGCCTTTTTAGCCCTCAGTTTCCTCCCCTGTAAAATGGAGGTAATAATACCCACAGCTTTCGATTGTCAAGAGGAATAAAGAAAGTAACTCATTTAAAGCAGTAAGCAGAGTGTTTGGCATGTAGTAAGCAGCCAGTGGATAATTCATTATTATGAAAAGCAAGTGCAAAACGTGAGTGACTTCCATCCCATCAGAAGCCAAATCAGTGGGGGAACTCTCCTAGAACCTCCAGATCTGCGGATTCCAGGCCAAGTGCTTTGACCATCACATTGTAATGATGCTGACACGCTATTTGTCTAATTAATAGAAAGGATCTGGCTCCCTAGGGGTAGGCAGAAAATTGCTACATCATTGTCTTCTAAGCCCAGAACTCTACAAACCATCAGGTCCACTGGACGTCCATCCAGCACCTGATAGCAACTTCCTTCCCATTTGAAGACACCGAAGTGGTCTCTGCATAAAACACATACTTAAGAATCTTCTCTGCCGGCGCCGCGGCTTAATAGGCTAATCCTCCGCCTGCGGTGCCAGCACCCTGGGTTCTAGTCCCGGTCAGGGCGCCGGATTCTGTCCCGGTTGCCCCTCTTCCAGGCCAGCTCTCTGCTGTGGCCAGGGAGGGCAGTGAAGGATGACCCCAAGTCCTTGGGCCCTGCACCCACATGGGAGACCAGAAGCACCTGGCTCCTGGCTTCGGATCAGCGTGGTGCACCGGCCGCAGCGCGCCAGCCGCAGCAGCCATTGGGGGGTGAACCAACGGAAGGAAGACCTTTCTCTCTGTCCACTCTGCCTGTCAAAAAAAGAAAAAAAAAAAAAAAGAATCTTCTCCCCAGAGACAATGGCACAATGTGTGAATCTGATCTCGACAGCCCTTGGTAGTGCCCTCACTACGAAGTCCTGGAACTCTTCCAATGCCTCTTTCTGTCCCACATTCTCTCTTTGTCACCATAGAAAGGTTCAGGACCATCAGCCACTGCCTCCTTCAACACCAGCCTCCAACCACTTGCTGAGCATCTATTCACCCTGGGCCGGGCTCAAGGACACTTAGCAGGAAACTGAGGCAGGAGCATGTTTGGCTCTCAAGGAATAGCAAGGGAGAGCATGGTAATGGAGAATACTTAGCTGGGGAGAGATGAGGTCAGAAACATTGGGCCAGACCAGGTTGGGACTGCAGGCTGCTGTCAGCATGCACACTTCAAGTGAGGGAAGCCTGGAGAGAAAAGGAAATGAATTTTTTCCTTTGGTAGTAAAGAGCAAAATTAACAAATTATTAAAGTGGACAGCCCAGGACCAGGTGCCCTGCATCCGTCACGGTGAGCACGGCCACCGGGCCTTCCAGAGACCACTGCAGTCGCCTTGAGATCGGGCCAGAGGTTGCAAACACCCAGAGCCTGGTTTTGTAAATGAGCCCCTGGACTGGGATCTGAGCAGCGGCTCTGGCCCACGCCCTGCACCTCCCTTCTGCTTTCTTACACTTGTCCACTTGTCATTTCCCAACCTCTCCCCGCAGGAATGTCCCATCCATCTTGAAACTAAGCGGGACAGTGGCTTCTCTGAGCGATAAGGCACCAAGTCCAGCTGGGACGCCCTGGGCTGTGCCAGGGCCGTGGCCCCTCCTCATGCTGCAGGGCACCTGTGTAACCTGTGAGCTGTCTTCACCGAGCCCGGCCTCTGAGTACAAGGGAGCACACAGGTCAGCAAAGAGCATCGTCTGCTGGTCCCCAAAGCCAGCCCGGGGGGAACCCATCTGCATTTCCATCCTGATCATGGTTCAGGACGCCTCACGATGAAAGCACAACACTACTTCTCAGTGGTCTCCTCCCAGGGTAGGGGGTTTGAACGACTCAAGAGGGACCGATTAGAGCAGCTGGCTCGGTATAACAAAGCCATCAGTGCCCGCCTTGTTGGTGAATGAATTTAAAAATCTGAACAGGATTCAGCGGACAGAGGGCAACGTGAGCCCTACTGGGATGGGACAGTTACAGCTAACGGTAGAGAACAGCCATTGCTGGGCTGACATCTCCAGAGTGCTGCTCTAAGCCATGGGCTATTTGCATTACCGCTGCTCTCATTATGACCGATTAGCTAACAGTCATGTATGTCATAATCACATGCAGTCCAAACCTGAAAACGTATTTAACAACGCCAGGAAAGAAACCCTCCCCGGAAACAGCCTGCACGCATGAGCCTTCTGTGCCAAGGCCCCTTTTGAACCACCCTTTCAAAGCTTCTTGGGTACCCACTCCCTACCTACACCAGCTGTCCAGGGAATGGTTCTAACCTACTGATGTTTGTTAGAATTGTGCCGATTTCCAATCTCACGGGACCATGTTTCTGCCCACCCTCTGGGGAAGAGAGCTCCCTTCTCACAACTCCTGGCCTCTCTTTGCTCCCTCATTCACCCCAGAGACTCTCTTGAAAGGAATGACTTATCAGTAAATTTTTAAATTTTTACTTATTTTATTCATTGGAAAGAGATATGCAGGAATCATCCATCCACTGGTTCACTCCCCCAAATGCCCACAACAGCTGGTGCTTGGCCAGGCTGAAGCCAGGAGCCTGGAATTCAATTCAGGTCTCCAAAGTGGGTGGCAGGGACCCGTGTCCTTGAGTCGTCACTTGCTGCCTCCCAGGTGTGCATCAACAGGGAGCTGGAATCATGAGTGGAGCTGGGGACTGAAACCCAGGCACTCCGATATGGGATGCAGGTGCCCCAAGCAGGGTCTTCATCACTAGGCCAAATGCCTGGCCCCTGATTGGTAAATTATCAATAGCTCCACCTTGGCAGGTGACCAGTTCTGATGGACAGGAAGCAAGTGGAAGTATGGTATGCATTTTTGAGAATGAGCCTATCCTGTCGGCTTCAGATACACTTGCAGGAGCAGCCTAGACAGGACAATGGGAGCCGCTCAATGAGGGCTGAGAAGTAACAAGCCAGGGGCCTGGGACTCAGATGAAAATGAGCACCACAGCCTGGGCTGCTGAGCCAGACTCTGACCTGAGACTCGAGCTTCCGCCTCCTTGAAGCCTACACCTGGGGTTCTCTGACAACGGCAGCCACAGGATAGCGGCAGGGAATCTGGGGATGCCGGGAGGGAGAGCACAGCCCAAGACAGTCCCCTTGGGGGACAGCTAGAGGAACAACTCCAAAGACGAGAGTGAAGTGACTGAGATTATGAACGAGCAGAAGGCAGGCAAACAGGGAGAAATCGAGGATGTGGGGAACCAACCCAACAATTCATGCTTTGTATTTACACCATAAGATTTGTCTTCAGGAGCACACAATGGGCCCTTGTAAATAAGCCCGTACACATTCCATGAGTTCACGTTCATAGGAGACCTAAAGAAGTCCCAGGCACATAGTGAATGCAACATAGGTGCTGTGTACTAGGTACATCGGGAGGAAGGGTGCAGTGAGCGGGTCTGTGTCTGTTCCATTAGCCTGCTGCAGTGAAGGTGTTTCCAATGTGATCACCATTTACAAGCAGCTGCCTGCAAGGGAAGCTTATTGAGGGCCTTAAGGCCGAGACCAAGGTTCCCATCCAGAGAGGCACAGCATTCGCCCCAGCCTGCATTTCTTGACTCCCAGCTCATCCTACAGAGTTTGCACTTGTTGGGCCCCGCAGGAGCCAATTCCTTAAAATAAATTTCTAAAAGGGGGAGGGGGAGAAGGGCCAGCACAGTGGCACAGCAGGTTAAGCCACTGCCTGCAGCACTGGCATCCTTTATGGGTGCCAGTTCAAGTCCTGGCTGCTCCGCTTCCAATCCCGCTTCCTGCTAATGGCCTGGGAGAGCAACAGAGGATGCCCCAGGTTCTTGAGCCCCTGCACCCATGTGGGAGACCCAGTAGAAGCTCCTGGCTCCTGGCTTTGGCCTGGCCCAGTGCTGGCCCTTGCAACCACTTGGGGAGTGAACCAGCCAATGGAAGATCCCTATCTCTCCTTGTGTCTCTCTGTAATTCTGCCTTTCAAATAAATAATAAATTAAATCATTTTTTAAAAATAGGGAGAGGCCTCACATTGGTTCTATTTCTCTGGAGGACCCTAATACAAATGGTGTTAAAACCATCCCGCGGCCGGCGCCGCGGCTCACTAGGCTAATCCTCCGCCTAGCGGCGCCGGCACACCGGGTTCTAGTCCCGGTCGGGGCGCCGGATTCTGTCCCGGTTGCCCCTCTTCCAGGCCAGCCCTCTGCTGTGGCCAGGGAGTGCAGTGGAGGATGGCCCAGGTGCTTGGGCCCTGCACCCCATGGGAGACCAGGAAAAGCACCTGGCTCCTGGCTCCTGCCATCGGATCAGCGCGGTGCGCCGGCCGCAGCGCGCTGGCCGCGGCAGCCATTGGAGGGTGAACCAACGGCAAAGGAAGACCTTTCTCTCTGTCTCTCTCTCTCTCACTGTCCACTCTGCCTGTCAAATAAATAAATAAATAAATAAATAAATAAATAAATAAAACCATCCCGCACCAGGAGCCACTAGAATTTGTTGATAAGCAGAGCTGGCAGTGGGGAGGGGAGCGCACCCAGAATCCCCATGCAGCACCCAGGGTGGCCTCCGCAGGACTTCAGGTGTTGGGTCCTCCTCCTCCCCTTGCTGCTGACATAGAAGATGAAAGGGGCCACGTTGGTACCAACTCACCCCAGCCCTGGGACAAAGGCTTCTCTGGGAGCAGTGACACAGCTTGGAACAGGGCTGCGGTGGCCGCCCCTCAACAAGCGGCAGAGACTCACTGCCCAGGAGCTCTACCTTTAAAATGACTGATGTGTTCTAGAAGTTTCTCTTGAGTAGATTTTGCAAGTGGTGAACTTTGTTAGGAGAACTGTATCTTCGTTGAAAAATTTGCCGATGCACGACAAAAGGAAACATTACCACCTCCTTCCTGCGGTGACTGGGCCCGCTAAGCTCCCCCTGGAAAACAGCTCCTTTTTCAGAACTAACAGGCCCTCCGGGGTACCAGAGGTGAAGCCAAGCCCATCAACCAAGCTGTTAGCGATAATGAAGAGACATTTTGTCCTCCATCTTCACTCTGTTTCCCAGCCTCAGAGCAGTAAGACTGAAGACACCTGGAGCAGGGCTCTACCGGCTAAGGATGTCCACCCCCACTCAGTCCTGTCCTGCCTCTGACCACACACAGCCCAAGCTCAGTGAGCCTGGGACATTTGGAAGTCAAAGTCCTTACCTGGAGCTGTAATGCTTCTGCTCTGAGGGTAGGTGTTGTGGTACAGTTTTTTAAGCCACCACCAGCGATGCCGGCATCCCAAAGGAGCCCCAGTTTGTGTCCCGGCGGCTCCACTTCTGATCCAGCTTCCTACTTATGGCCTGGGAAAGCAGCGGAGGATGGCCCACATGCTTGGGATCCTGCACCCACAGGGGAGACCTGGCTCCTGGCTCCTGGCTCCGGCCTGACCCAGCCCTGACAGTTGTGGCCATTTGGAGAGGGAACCAGCACATGGAAGTTCTCTTTCTCTGTAACTCTGCCTTTCAAATAAATCTTTAAAAACAAACAAATGAAAAAACCTGCTTTTGCAGTTCGTGCTTTCTTGTAAGTGAGCTTCCAGCTGGGTGCAGCCTATTGAACCTTGGGAAGTGACTGGTGATTGGAGAAACCTGACGGTATGGGTGATGCATCAGATCAAACGCATCCACTGCAAGCCGTCCTTCCACTGTTCTCTGACAGGATAAACATCTATGTGTCCCGAATAGTTCCATCAAGATGAAAATTAGCAGCAAAGATAAGGGATGGGATACCAAGGTGGGCTCCCACTCCAACCCCATGCTATGTCCCCAAGGACATGGCTCACCATTAAGAGGCAGTTGGTCCCTGCCTCAGACAAACCTGAGAAGCCCGCGTCCTCATGGGGTGCCCTCCCCCTTATGTGTCTGTGTGTGTGTGTGTGTGTGCCCTAATCCCTGGATCCCTGTCTTGGGCAAAGGGGGCTTTGCAGATGTAATTAAGATTATGGTTCTTAAAATTGGGATGTTATCCTGGATTATCTGGATGTCCCAATTTAATCAGATAAGCCCTTCTTCAAAAAAAAAAGAGAATGTTATCTGGCTAAAGAAATGTAGCAGAAAGAAGCAACTGAGAGATTGAAAGAGGGGAAGGTTCTAGAACAAAGCAGGCAATAAAGGAGGAGTGTGTGTGGCTTTAAGCAGCTGAGAGAGGCCCCCAGCTGACGGCCAGCAAGGCAACAGGCCCTACAATGAGCAGCAACTGAATTCCGCTAATGCCAGTGAACCAGCAAGAAAACATCCTCCCCGAGAGCCAGCACGTTGATTCTGGCCCGCTGTGTCCCTAAGGAGAGAAGCAGCTGAGCCACATGGTGACCAAGCTTTTGGCCTCACACTGCTGTCAATGTGTGTTGCATGAAGCGGCTGAGTTTTGGTAATGTGTTATGGCAGCAACAGAAAATTAACACACCTGACATCTGGAATGTCCCTGTCAGCCCTGGGAGACCTGGAAACTAAGCAGTAGACTCCTGGAATCTTTATCAACCCTTCTGATGAAGGTTCTGTAGGAAACTCCGTCGTGCTTAAAACGCATGCATTGCTCTCTGTTTCCATCACTGACTCCTGAATGCTATATTTGGTTCTATCTTCTCTCTGTCCTTGAAGCAGAGGCCATCCAAAGACACCAAGGGGAGGGGGGGTGGATGGGAAAGCATGTTACTTTTGGTTCATTCCCATGAGGCTTCTGAATAACAGTGAATTTCTTGATCACATTATTACGCTAGTTTTAAAATCAGTTGGGGAAGGGGTGGGGGCACTTTGTGCATCAGTTAAGACGCTGCGTATAGCACCCATGTTCCATATTGGACTACCCGGGTTCGAGTCCAGGCTCTGCTCCTAATTCCAGCTTCCTGCTAATGTGCACCCTGGGAGTAGCAGGTAATGGGTCAAGTACTTCGGCCCCTGCCACCCAGATGGAAGACCTAGATTGAGCTCCAGCCTCCTGGCTTCAGCCTGGCCTGGCCCTGGCTATTGCAAGCATTTGGGGAATGAACCAGCAGATGGAAGATCTCTCTCTGACTTTCAAAGAAAATGAAAATAAGTAAAAATTTTTTTAAAAGATCAGTTGGGATCTGGATACTCTGGATCTAAGTAGGATGACAGGAAAATGTCAACCAATTTTTTTTTTTTTTTTTTTTACAGGCAGAGTGGACAGTGAGAGAGAGAGACAGAGAGAAAGGTCTTTCTTTGCTGTTGGTTCACCCTCCAATGGCTGCCACAGCCGGCGCGCTGCGCTGATCCGATGGCGGGAGCCAGGTACTTATCCTGGTCTCCCATGGGGTGCAGGACCCAAGTACTTGGGCCATCCTCCACTGCACTCCCTGGCCACAGCAGAGAGCTGGCCTGGAAGAGGGGCAGCCGGGACAGAATCCGGCGCCCCAACCGGGACTAGAACCCGGTGTGCCGGCGCTGCTAGGCGGAGGATTAGCCTAGTGAGCCGCGGCGCCAGTCTCAACCAAATATTTTTAAACTGCTGTGAAAGAGCTCATACATTTTCATAATTGTTTTAATTTAAAGATTAAATTACAAGGCTGACAACACAGCATACTGGGTTATGCTGCCAGCTGCAATGCCGGCATCTTTGAGTCCCAGCTGCTCCATTTCCAACTCAGCTCCCTGCTAATGCACCTGGGAAAGCGGCAGAAGATGGCCCAAGTGCTTGGGCCCCTGCACCCACGTGGGAGACCCGGAAGAAGCTCCTGGCTTTGGCCTGGCACAGTACTGACCATTGCAGCCATTTGGGGAAAGAACCAGTGGATGGAAGATTCTCTCTCTCTCTCTCTCCCTGTAACTCTGCCTTCCAAATAAATAAATGAATCTTTAAAAAAAAAAAAATTTAAAGATTAAATTACATTTAACACTCAAGGTTTTCAAGTATAACAAATTCCAACAAACCATTCTGTGTGGTCAATAAGGCTTCTCCCTTTGCACATTTTTTTTTTTTTAATCACAAAAGCTGTTTTCTGAACTGGTATTGATTTTGTGGACAACAAAGAGTCTTAGGGATGGAGGTTTGTAATGGCTTGGAGCAAAGAACACAGCTGGCTACAGGAGAGGGCAGCAGGAAACTAGTCTAAACCAAAACAATCTATATCATTCAAAGTAAGAGAAAATAATATCCGTTTGTTGAGTCCTTTCATGAACATCAAAAATTACATGTCTACAGACCCCTCCAGGACACACCATATGAATTTGGCAACAACTTGGAGAAACAGTGCCATCTGCTGATTATACATATTGTTTGCTGCAAGTCATCGAATCTCAATCTTGCCCACATATCATCAAGACACTAAGGTGCTTAGTGGGTGTGGGTCATGATTGCACCTGTCAAACAAAATGCCAACCAGGTGTTGACTTGCTCCTCTGTCACAGACCCTGTTAAACGGATGGACAAGGCCGTCCACAAGTTGATTTCTCTGGGTCAGGAGCTGCTCACGGTTTAATTCATCATTAGTGATTGTATCCTAATGACAGTGTGATTGAAACATAGTGCATCGTCATTTAGAGCAAGAACATTATCACATAAGGCCATGTGAAAGGTGTGTGTGTAATTAGAAACGAATTGTGGCTTTTATCAGCTCACGCAGCAGATAGATGGAAACCATGGAAGCAAAAAGGGAAGAGTTGGCCTGCTGCCAGAGGCAAGACCAACCTGCAGGCTCTGCACTCTCAGTGGCAAGCATAGCTGCACACTCAGCAACTGGCCTACCAAGTACTTGGAAACAGATCTAGGAGCAAGGGACTGAATCAGTGCAGTTAAGGAAGAAAAAGAGGTGAAGTACCCCCATTCATTCGATTCCTAAGTAACTGTTTAGTGCCAGGAACCATCTAAGGTCTACAGAATACCAGGATGAGCAAAATTAATTCTCTGTCCCCTCATGAGAGAGGGAGGCAGGTGAATAAGCAGTTACAATCAATGTGCTCAGCACAACATAGCAGAGCTACAAACTAGGAGTGCAGAAAAGGGAAAACGAGGCAATTCTTAGACTCTGAGCATCTGCCACATACTCGTATGGACAACCCAGATGTTAACAGGGGAGGGAAGAGCTGCCTTCACATGTAGATGACAAAAGCCTGAACCCACACAACTCACAGCCTATGAGTCCAAAGCTTTCCTCTCTGTGCTTAGTTTCTGGGCTACTGAGTCACACAAGTCACTTAGGTCCTCATAAAACTCAACCTTGGGCATGGGATTTGCAGAACAATCCCACACCACAGTGCCTGGTTCAAGTCCCCGCTCTATTTCCAATACCAGCTTCCTGCTAATGCACACAGGGAGGCAGAAGGTAATGGCTCATGTACTTGAGTCCCCTGCCACGTACAAAGGAAACCCAGATTGACTTCTGGACTCCTGACTCAACCCTAGCTGCTGCGGGCATCTGAGGGAGTGAACCAGCAGATGGGAGAGCGAATCAGCAGATGGGAGCATTCAGTCTGCTTTCCAAAAAACAAAAACAAACAAAAAACAGCCTCTTCTGAAACTTCCACCACTAACATCACTCACATCCAGTATATGTGACATTGTATTCTTTCAGGAAGATCTGAAAATGGATCAGAGAGATGGAGGGAAGATTACTTCCCCCACTACTTAGCAAACTTCATGGAGGACAATGGGCATGTCTGTTATTCAAATACCCAACATTTCCATTACTGGGAGTTTTCTATGTAACCGGGTACCAGATACCCTACACTCACTTTCCCCTCCCTCTCAAATTGCTTCAAAATTCCAAATTTGCCACCTTTTACTGCACTTAGCAACAAACACCCAAGGTCTTAAGAGGCTCGTCCAAGTTCAACCAAGTTTTTCCCAGTAAAGGATAAGAGGAGTTATGATGCAAGCAATTAACAGAATCATTTTCCATGCTACGACCCATACCGTCTACTTAACCTCCCTGCTCATTTCCTTTAAACTTCACAAGCACCACTGAACATATAGCATTGAATGGATGGTAAACAGTGTGGTCAATTTTACAGTGTCAACTTGACTGAGTTAAGGAACACCCAGAAACCTGGAAAAGCATGTCTGTGGAGGGTTTCCAAATGAGATTAGTATATGAGACTGGGTGACCTGTGTGGGAAGACTTGGCTTCCATGGGGGCAGGACCCACCGATGGGCTGGGGTTTGCAGAGGGTAAATACAGAAGGTGGGCTGGTCTCATTCTGAGAGTGGTGACACTGAGCTCTCGCCTTGGACTTCAGTCACTGGCCTTTGACTCCAGGACTTGGCCTTCCTTGCCAGCACTAAGGCTTTTGGCCTTGAACTACAGTTGCACCCTTAGCAGCCCCGGTTCTGAGGCTGTTGTCCTCTACTGAGCCATATTACCAATACCCCAGTGTCTCCAGCCTACCAAAGACCTGTTGTGGGACTTCTCAGCTGCCATAATCATGGAAGCCAGTTGCCCTACTAAATCCCCTGACATAAACCTACAGACATATCCTAGAGGGTCTCTCTACACAACCAGGACTAACACTCAGTCAAGATAATACCAAACCTTTCTCTAGGGTTATTAATACAAAAAGCATTTAGCATTTAGAACATAGTAAGCACTTAACAAATGTTAGCAACTGTTATTTTTATCACTATACTTAAATCATTTTATCTCTTTTCTACCTACACTGTACAACTGTCATCTGAAATAATCAGAGTCCAGTTGGAAAATCAAAATTAATTTATCAAATCAGAGGACTTAACCACGGAAACCACCAGTAGGTTGTCCAAGTTGGCTATCCTGCAAGCTTGAGTTTGGTGTCAGGTTTTATAATTTTTCTTATAGGGTGGGTATGTGCACTGAGTCAAGTTTATGCCAATCACATTAAAAATCAAGGGTGCCTGGCAATAGCTACAGTCGTGGTTACTGATTAAGGGAGTACACTCCATTTTCTCAGGGCAAAAACCTTGGAGTTGTTCTTGACTTTTTTCTTACATCCCACATTCAGTCCATTCAGGAATCTTACTGGCTCTGGCTTTAAAATTATCCAGAACCCAACTACTTCTTAACACTTCCACTGAAACCACCAGTATGAGTCACCATCACCTCTCCGCTGATTCTTACAACAGTCTACCTCATCTCCTTCTTTCTATCCTGTGTTCAAACCAAATGTTCTCACAAAGTAGTTCATATCACGCCATGCCTTAGCCCAAAGCTCCATGGCTTACCATCTCCTCAGAGTAAGTGCTAAAGCCCTCATAATGATCTCCCACACCTTGGAACATCTGACCCCCAATCACTATCACCTCTCACCTCCTCTCTTCCCACTCTGCTCACCCTCTCCACAGTGGCCTTTCACTGTTCTGCAAACACATCCAACACTCATGTGAGTGCAGGGGTCCAAGTACTTGGGCCATTTTCTGCTGCTTTCCCAGGCACATTAGCAGGGAGCAGGATCAGAAATAGAGTAGCCAGGACACAAACTGCCTCCCATGTAGGACGCCTGAGTCACAGGCAGTGGCTTAATTCACTACACCACAATGCTAGCCCCTGAACACGGCTTTATGACAGCATGGCAGTCTCCCATGAATCTGAGATCCTAGGCTAGGAACTAGTGTTTCAAAGCGGACAAGGCACTGTGGTGCAGTGGGTTAAGCTACAACTTCTAACATCAGCATACCACGTGGGAGCACCAGCTGGGCAGCACCAGATGACCCAAGTGCCTGGGCCCCTGCCACCCATGTGGTGGATGAGGATGTAGTTCCTGTCTCCTAGCTTCAGCCTGCCCCTGCCCTGGCTGTTGTAGCCATGTGGGGAGTGAACTAGCAGATGGAAGATCTGTCTCTTCCTCCCTCTCTCTGTTGCTCTGCCTTTCAAATAAATTAAGTAAGTCTTTATATATATATATAAAAGTGAACTATCCCAAAGTTCTTCATCTGACCCAAAGTACTAACTGTTCTCATTCAAACTATCCTGTGTGCAACTATTACACTCAACATCTTGAGCATTTGCAGTCCTAGCCTCTGGTTCTTTCTCCCTTGAGTTATAAATACATCAAGTCTCTTCAGTCGTCTCACACACATACCTATGTCTAATAATGCTCATCATCAGTTTGGATTTCCCAAAGACAGAGGTTTGGACTTCCTTATATTTCTTGGGAAAATTTTTCAGTAGATACTTAATAAAAATGCACTAATCATAGAACTATTAATCACAGATGACAGAAGCATATTTTTAATGTTTCCTTTCCAACAATGAAAATTACATAAAAACAATTCAAGCAATTTTAATGACTGTAATAAAACGGATACATTTTGTAACAAAATACATAATTTAAATAATTAACCTCAAAAATGACATTAAATTATTATATTAGTTTTTTAAAGATGGGCAAGCAAATGTCACAAAGTAATCGCTCATTTTATAGCTGCAGTTTGATTGGTTACATTCTGAAAGAAGAATGACACATTTTCTCTTATCCTTTCAAGAAAAGGATCTGTATGATTTAAATGACCTGCAGAAAAATGTTTCCATTGCTTCAGCTGTGACATAGATAGAGGTTTCCGGGAGCTGGATTTCTGGTGATGTGGACCAAGCTGGCAAGGTCTACAGACTGCAAAATTTTCCAGTGAATCACCTGAAACAAGTAGAACAGTGAGACAGGGTCCTCCTTATATACATCTTTGTTTTATTACAATTGAGTTTATGTGATTTACTACATTGGATCACTGTAGTTTAATTAAAACAAATTCAGTTCACTCATTCTTTCTATGAATGTTTATACATTGTTTATTATGGGCAGATTTAAGCGTTAGAGGCAAAAATGGTAAACAGACATAGACAAGGTCTTTGACTTTAAGGACCTTTCAATCTAGTGGGAGAGACACACATTAAACAAATAATCATCTAAGGAATCTATTATAAGTTCACATCCTTCATATAAAGCCTATTATGCCAGATGCTTCCAAATTCAGGATATAATTGGAGCAATCTGGTCGGCATTCCATAATCAAACTCATTAACATTCTACAGCAAATTATATGAATAATCTTTAAAAACAGGTTAAATAAAAACTACTGATAAACATATCAAGTTAAGTAAAGTTTTGGCATCAAAGAATTTTGTTGCAAATTTATGAAGGAAAAAAATCTTTTTGGTCTTTTGAGCTTTCTAGAGTTCAGAGCTGATTAGACTATATTAAACTCAAGTGTTGGAGTTCAGAGCTGCATTAGAAACAGAAGCAAGGGCATGAGGGAAGACACAGGGGACTCTGAGCACATATGACAAGACAGACTGACCTGGTGTAGAAGGTAAGGGAGGGACTGCCTGGGGCAATGCTCCATTACGATCTGAGCAATGAGGAGGCAAGAACTAGACGGGTTAAAAGGTAAAGCATTCCAAGAAAAGTACACTTGAAGACTACGGAAGGGAAGGGACACTGGCACAGATGAGGGACTGACAGAAGCCTAATGCAAGGAGAGCAAAAGCCAAGAACGACGCAAGAGACGCTGAGAAGTGCAAGGGCTGAACCATGTAAAACGTGTGTCGCAGGGGCCAGGAGTTGGTCACCAAATCCATTTCTCTTTCCTCCAGGGCACTCAGCCACATTTCCCAGCCTCCTCTGCAGCTGCACGCAGCCTCTGAGGCTGGTTTACCCAACGCGGCTACAATCTTTCTGTTCCTTCACTGCTGGTTGTAGAGGACTCCAAGAACCCAAAGAGATAAAAGTGCTCAAAGTAGAAAATGGTCATGGAAGACAGTAGAATAAAACCTTTTAAATACTGGCCTCCAAAAACTCTAACAACTAGAACTGCACAAACAGCAGGCAGGATTTGAGATAGAGAAAAAAACAAACACACTTTGAAAACTTAAAGATTGAGTTCAGGGCTGGCGCTGTGGTGCAGTGGGTTAAAGCCCTGGCCTGAAGCACCAGTATCCCATATGGGCGCCGGTTCTAGTCCCGGCTGCTCCTCTTCCGATCCAGCTCTCTGCTGTGGCCCGGGAAGTCAGTAGAAGATGGCCCAGGTGCTGGACCCCTGCACCCACATGGGAGACTCGGAAGAAGCTCCTGGCTCTTGGCTTCGGATCGGCGCAGCTCTGGCCGTTGTGGCCAACTGGGGAGTGAACCAGCAGGTAGGAGACCTAGCTCTGTCTCCACCTCTCTCTGTAACTCTGTCTTTCAAATAAATAAAATAAATTTAAAATAATAGTAACACAGGATTACATAGCTGCAGGGAAATAAGAGGAAAACTCTTTCTGGAATGATACAGAAAGATCTCAAGTTATACTACTGAGTACAAAAGGTAAAGAACTATACATATACTATGCTCTCCTTTACTGAGTGGAAATGGAGCAACCAAGAATATCTATGTAGTGCTGCATATAAATGAACACATATATCTGGAAGAAATCACAAAAAACTAATAACCATGGTTTCCTATGGAGTAAAAGAGCTAGAAATTAGACAGACAGATAAGGATGGGATAGGAGGAAGAATTTTGACCACATATATTTTACATTTTTAAATAGTTGAGTTATGTAAATATATTATCAATTGAAAAGTTAAATTAGCACAATTTTATCTGTAAAATAAAAAAACTGACTAGGTAATAGAAAATTTGACTACTATGATAGCATCTAAACTAAGCAATTAAGAGATGACACTATTTTTCATGCACAAAATAGTACCCCCCCAAAAAAAAACACATACCAAACCACACACCAAAGTCTCTATATTTACCCGTGTAGATCATATTTCTAACTATAGTACAAGGATCAGAATTCAGTAAAAAAATTAAAATATATTTTAAAACATACTTTTGAGTAACTGATGAATCAAAGAAGTCATAATAAAAATAGAGAACATTTAGAACTGCACATCAAAATTATGGAATTCAGCTTCTATGAAAAACTAGTCTTAAATATCCCCTTTAGAAAAGAAAGCTGGGGGCTGGCGCCTGTGATGCCAGCATCCCATATGGGCGCTGGTTTGAGTCTTGGCTGCTCCACTTCCAATCCACCTCCCTGTTAATGGCCTGGGAAAAGCAGGATGAAGCTCTTGGCCATTGCAGCCATCTGGGGAGTAAACCAGTAGATGGAAAATATCTCCCTCTGTAACTCTGACTTTCAAAATAAATAAACAAACCTTTAAAAAAGACAATAAGGCTGAAGAGCACTGTTAAGTACTGAACTAAAAAATAGTAGAAAAAGAACATTAGAGTAACTAAAAGGAAACAGGAAGAAGAAAAATTATTAAAACAGAAAAAACACAGAATAGAATCAAATGTTAATTTTTTAAAGTTACCAAAATATTCATGAAAGAAAACCTGAAAACATTTCATAAGTTTAAAATCTACCTACTAAAATATCATATGTACAGACTTTACTAATATATATTTCATATTATTCCTATATTATGATTCTATAGGATTATCATCATGTGTAAATTATACTATAAATAAGACTACTGAGTAATGTATTTTATCTGTTTATAGAAAATACAAATTCTTCCATGTCAGTCTTGTATAGTCTAACTTCTTAAACCTATCTTGATACAATTTATCAAGTGACTTTCAATTACTGGACATTGCGTACTAGGTTGCACTCCTGATCTGAAAAGTTCTAATTCTGGACAGTGGGTGTTTTGAGCTTTACATAAGCAGCACTATCCATTCGTCACATATTAAGAGATATGGCTATCCATGCTAAGTGCCTCAGAAAATATTATTTCATAAGAAGTTCCTTACAATATTAAAAAAATTAAGATGTTTTGCATAAAATGGAAATAAGAATTAAAAACATTTTTATAATTCTGAAGTCATTATACCAAGATTTGAAATATTTTCACGAATAAGTTGTATTTGGGAGCTGACTTTGTTGTGGAGCAGGTTAAACCACTGCTTGCAACCCTGGCATTCCTTATCAGAGCACTGGTTTGAGTCTCAGCTGCTCTGCTTCCAGTCCAGCTCCCTGCTCATGCATCTGGGAAACAGAAGAAGATGGCCCAAGTACTTGAGTATCTGCCACCCAAGTGGGAGACCCAGAAGGTGCTCTAGGCTCCTGGCTTTGGCCTGGCCCAGCCTTGGCCATTGCAGCCATTTGAGGAGTGAACCAACAGATGGAAGATATCTCTCTCTCTCTCAGAGATTCCGGCTTTCAAATAACTAGAATGAATTCTTTAAAGAGTCAAATTTTTCACAATGATTCGAAATAAGAAGCTGAGAGAATATGAGAGAATATGATTTTTGTTTTTGTCTTTTTTTTTTTTTGGACAGGCAGAGTGGACAGTGAGAGAGAGAGACAGAGAGAAAGGTCTTCCTTTGCCGTTGGTTCACCCTCCAATGGCCGCCGCGGCCGGCACCGCACCGATCCGAAGCCAGGAGCCAGGTGCTTCTCTTGGTCTCCCATGGGGTGCAGGGCCCAAGCACTTGGCCCATCCTCCACTGCACTCCTGGGCCACAGCAGAGAGCTGGCCTGGAAGAGGGGCAACCAGGATAGAATCCGGCGCCCCGACCGGGACTAGAACCCGGTGTGCCGGCACCGCAAGGCGGAGGATTAGCCTATTGAGCCACGGTGCCAGCCGGAAAATATGGTTCTACTAAATATTTTTGCAAATATCTGGTAGTTGTGTTGTGACCCAAGGGAAAAAGGAGAACTAATATATACCAAATGGTAAATATTTATTCTTTATTTAAATATTTTCAGCGGCCAAATAGAGGCAAATTAATCTTCCTTTAGTTACAGAATAAAACACAACTAACCTGTACGATCTTTTTCTCCTGTACAGTCACAGTCAAGCAGGTCATGAGTAACACAGTCTGAATTTTCATGCAATGTGAACAGATTTTTAAGCTCCTCTACTGAAAACTGAATGTGTTCAGACGTCTTAGATAGGTCTACAACTGCCCCAGAGAGACCCTGCTTACTGATCTGCCTTTGGTAGATCTTCTCTTCTATTGTACCTGAAGAGAAAACAATCATTAGATTTCCTTCATATTTTTAAGTATATTATTGCTATAGGGCAAAACATATGTATTGGCATAAATTTCACAAAATAACAACATACTCTTAACACTGAGGCAAAGACTAACCAAAAAAAAATCATTTTGATTACCCCAAGGCTATCCCTTTTTTGCCACACAGAAGGGATTTTACCTGTGGTTAGCAGTCTGTAAATGTGTACAGGATGTTTCTGACCATCTCGCCATACTCTAGACATTGCCTGTGGAAAATACAAGAGAATTCTGAAAGGACGGTAGAAATTTATGGCCATTTCCACACCCGAAATGCACCTTAATATCAGGAATTCTAATCCATATATAGCTTCAAAACACAAAGCCTAGGCATCCCCCCAAGAATGTCTTACTATCTTTTTCTTAGAATAAATAAAGGGATGGTTGAACACTTAAGGTGCTGTTAAAAAACCCCTCACTAAGGGTTGGTATGCAATGCAGGGGTGGGGGGAGGGGGGCATCTTCATTAACGAACAGGGCAGCAAATTTGGACAGCAAGGATGCAAAGAACCAAGTGTAGCACAGGCAGGGAGGGTCCATTCCCTGTCCACGTGGCTAATGATTCATCCCTGAGAAGTTGTTAGAACATATGCAATCAGCTCAGCCTCTAAGTACGTCCCTGAGGTTCAAGGATTATCAGGATACTGTAAAGTGTTGATGCCCAAAACCTGCACATTCCAATAATAAAGTCTGGCTTCCAACCTACCCTTAAGAGATCACCTCTAAGCTCTTAGAATATCCTGTTTGATAGAGTGTCGTTGCTTACTTGGAGCCTTGAGCCATATGAAATGGCTTATGCTAACAATGTGATATAGGCAAGGGTCTTGGGCATGGTATCAGTTTGATCTTTGGAAGGACTGGAGACTGAGTAATTAAAGTCAGCCATGCAGGTACTCCACAAGCCTACAGGTCTGAACACCAACAAAAATTGAACATCAAGACTTGGGGAAACTTCCCCAGCTGACAATACTCCACATGTGTGGTCACTTACTGATGCTGGGAGAATTACATGGTGTCCATATGTTTCTGAGAGAGAACAACGGAAATCTTGTGGCTGGACTTTACTGGACTCTGCCCTGTGCACACTTTTGCTTTGATGATTTTACTATCATTTACGACAATAACTGTGAGTATAGCTACTTTTCTCAGAGAAGTAGCTATAGTAAAATGATAGTAAAATCATCCAGCGTCTTAGGATGCCCTAACAGAAACACCAACTGAGGTGTTCATAATGAAGACGCATTGTACTCTGAAGAAAACCAGAGGCCTCTTCTCAAATACTTCCCTAAGTAAGTGTACGCCATAACTTTATTATAGCACAGACACTGATCATGGAAACCACTGCACTCTTCTTCCCGAAGGTCATGAGCATTCTGAAGGCCCAACTGTGCAACGAATTAGAACCTAGAGACCTACAGGTTTGGGTGTGAATCCTACCTCTGCCTCTTATAAACTGTGAAAGCTAGAACAAGCTTCCATATCTTCATCTGTAAAATGGGCCTGCTGACACCCAGACTTGGAGGGTAGTTGTGAAAATTTAACAGATGGGAAGGACTTAGCATCATGCCTGACAGGAAATACGGGCTCCACACACTCGGGTATTATACATCATCTGAACACACCCAGCAGGCATTTTACTTCCAATCATTCAATAATGTCTATTTCACGCCCAGATAGTCCTACCTGGATATCAGTGGCTGGATTCCAATCAATGTCATAGAGAATTAAGTGAGATCCTCCAATAAGGTTAAGTCCCACACCACCAGCTTTTGAACTTAACAAAAAAATAAAATCAGAAGAGTATTTACTATTGAAGCCATCAACAATTTGCTGCCTTTGAGAGATGGGTGTTTGTCCATCAAGTCTTGTATGAGCATATCCATGACGCTTGCATACTTCTTGTAAAATATTCAAGGTTTGAGTATAGCTGGATACCAATACCACCCTGTCAATTGAAAAGAAAGATTCTTACCATACAATTTAAAGGCCATAGATTTTTTTTATCTGAAAAAATATCAATACTATCATTGATATTTATAGAACTTGCAACCGTAACCTTGTACAACTAAAACACAGACACTCATTTACACTCATTTTAAAGTCAGGATCTAAACTTTGAGTTTTAAGACAGTGGGGTAAAGCCCTTTCTGCTTCATTCATCTCTCTGAAGTCATCCTAAAATCAACAGAAGAATAAGCAAAATACAAAAATACCACTCTATCATTGATAAAACAAAGAAGCACTTACACATGGAAAACAAAATGAGACTAATGAAGCGTGCTGCTTAGGAGTACAGAGGTGAAACATAAATGCTAAAAGAGGGGGATTCTAGTAAGAAACAGTGCAAATTCATTCCCACTGTAATATCCTGCCAAGACACCTTAGATGGAGGAAACTTAGAGCAATTCCAAGACCGCTGGGATGGGGCTGGCGCTGTGCCATAGCAGGTAAAGTCGCCATCTGCAGCGCCAGCATCCTATATGGGTGCCGGTTCAAGTCCCAGCTGTTCTACTTCTGATCCAGCTAGCTGCTAATAGCCTGAGAAAGCAGTGGAAGATGGCACAAGTCCTTGGGCCCTGCATCCATGTGGAAGACCTAGAAGAAGCTCCTGGCTCCTGGCTTTGGTCTGGTCCATCCCTGGTCATTGCAGCCATTTGGGAAGTGAACCAGTGGATAGAAGATCTCTCTCTCTCTCTCTCTCTCTCTAATTCTTTGAAATAAATAATTAATTACAAAAATGGATCATCTTTAGAAAAATCATTTTAAAATAGAGAGGGAATATTTCCCAGACATGAGATATTCAGATTAAAAGGACCTACAATGAATGAAGCACTGACTCATGAAAGCACATAAAGATTATAATTCAGAGTATAAGGAATGAAGAAACACTGCTAATGCATTCATTAGGGGGGAAAAAAACAGGTTACATGCAAAGGAATAGAAATCTGAAAAGCACTGTACTTTATTTTAAAAGCTAGAAGGCATGTGTTCAACCAAAATAAATTTGGCCTAAAAAACTCTCCATTTTAGTTTGGTGCAAAGTAGCCCCCACACATAGTGAACCAAAACCTAACCTGACACTAAGAATACTCTAATCTAAGAATATACCCATGTTGGGTCCAGCACTGTGGCATAGCAGGTAAAGCCACCGCCTGTGGTGCCAGCATCCCAAATGGGCACCAGTTGGAGTCTTAGCTGCTCCACTTGCAATCTGCATCCACATGGGAGACCCGGAAAAAGCTCCTGGCTCCTGGCTTCGGATTGGCCCAGCTCCAGCCGTTTCGGCAATCTGGGGAGTGAACGAGTGGATGGAAGACCCTCTACCCCACCTCTGCTTCTCTATAATTCTGCCTTTCAAATAAATTCATTAAAAAAATGTTTAGGGGCCAGCACAGTGATGTAGTGGGTAAAGCTGCCACTTGTAGTGCCAGCATCCCATAGTGGGACCAGTTTGAGTCCTGGCTGCTCCACTTCCAATCTAGCTCTCTGCTATGACCTGGGAAAGTAGTGGAAGATGGCCCAAGTCCTTAGGCCCCTGCACCCGCATGGGAGACCCAGAAGCTCCTGGCTTCAAATTGGCACAGCTCCAGTCGTTGCAGTGAACTACTGGAGTGAACCAGTAGATGGGAGATCTCTCTCTCTCTCTCTCTTTCTCTCCTTATCTCTCTGTGTAACTCTGACTTTCAAATAAATAAAGAAATCTTTAAAAAAAGATTTTTAAAGATATAAATGTTTCTATATTAAAAAAAAAAGAATATGCCCATGTAACCAAGCCACTGTGTCTCAGCCAATCATAACCACCAATCTGAGGCTAAAAAGCTGCCAAAAAACAGAACCATAAAAGGCAAATACTAACTGCAGCCAATCAGGATGTTTCTGTGCATTGCTTCCTTTTCTCTGGCTATAAATGTGATCTGTACATGGGCAGGGAGGTGTGAGTGGATTTTCAACCATCTTGGGTCTGGAATGCTGCCTAGTTCTAGGACTTTTTTTTGTAATCAAAATAAACTGTTAAATTTAACTGATCCTCATTTTCCTTTTAACACATGTAAAGCACTGCCCTCAGAATTTTAAGGGAATACTATTTCAGTCTAGAATTTTCTAGACAAGCAAGTTGTTAGTCAACTGCTGGAACAGAATAAAGACAGGTTCAGACGTGCGGGAAATCAAAACGATTCATCTCCTATCTTTTCTCTTCTTAGGAAATTACTGCCTGACATACTCTAGGGGAGTGTGAAACCCAAAAAACAAGACATCTAACATAAATGAAAAGAAAGAGGAATGACAGGTGATGGTTGATGGGATTCAGGATGACAACATGCAGCAAGATTAGAGAACAATCAGTTCAAATTGTAGAGGAGGACTCCTAAGGGAAAAGACAAAGAAAATGTAAAGGAACTTGAGAGACTAATAGGAAATTTATACTGAAAACTTACTGAAGGGCACAGGAAGACTTCATAACAGCTGTAAAAAGAACACCAGGGCCAGCACAGTGGCACAGCGGGTTAGGTCGCCACCTGATGTGCAGCTATCCCTTATGGGCACCCTTTAGAGTCCCAGCTGCTCCACTTCCGATCCAGCTCCCTACTGATGGCCTGGGAAAGCAGTGGAGGATGGTCCAAGTGCTTGGGCCCCTGCACCCATGTGGGAGACCTGGATAAAGCTGCTGGCTCCTGGCTTTGGCCTGGCCCTGGGGAGTAAACCAGCGGATGGAAGATCTCTCTCTGTCCCCCTCTCTCTCCCTTTCTTTATGTACATCTGTCTTTCAAAAATAAATAAATAAATAAATCTTTAGGGAAAAAAAAAGAATAAAGAGCAACACCAATGTAAAAAAGGGCAAAAATGCAATTAGCTGGGGCCGCAGCTGTGCTGTAGCAGGTAAATCCAGCACCTGCAGTGCCAGCATGCCATATGGGTGCCAATTCAAGTCCCAGCTGCTCCACTTCTGATCTAGCTCTTCGCTATGGACTTGGAAGGTAATGGAAGATGGCCCAAGTCCTTGGGTCCCTATACCCACGTGGGAGACCCAGAAGAGGATCCTGGCTCCTAGCTTCAGATTGGTGCAACTCTGGCCATTGCGGCCCTGTGGGAAATGAACCAGCATATGGAAGACCTCTCGCTCGCTCCTCTGCCTCTCTGTAATTCTGCCTTTCAAATAAATAAATAAAATTTTTTTTTTTTAAAGTATTATCACTCCTTCAGATTAAAAATCCAATCTGGTATATTGTGCTTTTAAAAAAAATGCATATAGCTATGGTTGGTGGAAGGCAGTGTTCAAGAACGAAAAAACAATCATGATAAACTGGCTCAACAATGAACAAATGAGTCATAACAATGTAAGTATTAAAAGTTAGTTTAATCAAAAGTTGTGATATAACTATCTTGGAAGGATAGAAAGGGAAGGGAGGAAGTAAGAATGCTAAATTCACACTAATCATAAGCAGTTATCACATAATATTCAAAACAGAGGAGCTGGCAAAAATAAAAATGTTATAGGCTCTCTGGAACCAGTCACAGATCTACAGAAACCAGCTCAGTGCCCCATTAGGAAAAGGCCATATTTAAGGTGATAAGACATTCTATGCTTTTTTAAATTTTTTTTTTTTTTTTTTTTTTACTTATTTGGAAGTAAGGGAGAGAAAAGGAGGGGAAGAAGAGAGAAGGAGAGGGGGAGAGAGAGATTTCCATCCTCCCATCCACTGATTCAGTCCCCAAATAACCACAACAACCCAGGCTGGGCTGAAGCCTGGAGTCAGGAACCCCATCCAGGTTTCTCTCCTACATGGCTGGCAGGGATTCAAGTATATGAGCTATCATTTACTATCTCTCAGGAACATTAACAGGAAGCCAGATCAGAAGGCAGAGGTGGGCGGGCCGGCTCAGTGGTATAGTGGGTAAAACTGCCACCTGCAGTGCCAGAATCCCATATGGAGACCACTTTGAGTCGTGGCTACTCCACTTCCAATCCAGCTCTCTGCTTATGGTCTGGGAAAGTAGTGAAAGATGGCCCAAGTCATCAGGATCCTGCATCCACATGGGAGACCCAGAAGAAGCTCCTGGATCCTGGCTTCAGATCAGCTTAGCTCCGGCTGTTGCGGACAACTGGGGAGTGAACCAGCGGATAGAAGACCTACTTTTCTCTCTCTCTCTCTGCCTCTGCCTCTGCCTGTTCTCTCTCTGTGTAACTGTGACCTTCAAATAAATAAATAAATCTTTAAAAAAAAAAGAAGGCAGAGGTGGAACTCGATCCCAGGCACTCCAATATGGAATGAAGGTGTCCCAAACTGCAGTCTAACCCACCGTGCCACATCCATCCCCTTCACGGGGTCTCTACTTGCCTTTGCCCTACACATTCCCCTGTGCTGCCAGATTTGGGGATGTTTGACCACATGGAAGCCCAAGCCCCAAAAAGTCATCATTAAGGATTTCTTAATATATATATATAAAATTTAGTTTTCCATAAATAAAATTTATAGACATACAATGAATTGTAAGTTTATAAAATGGGAGCTGACCATGCCGCGAAGAAGAAAACAACTCAGGTTTCCTAACTTAAAAAAGAGAGGAGGGAAGCAAGGACATAGCGCAGGCTAAGGCTCTATGAGCGCTTAGAAGTGGTTTATAAAATTGATCTCTTACTTCTCAGTGGGACGGAGCTCGTGGATAACCGCTAAAAGCTTCGACAGCACCTGCAGCTTTCCTGACTCCTCCTCAGTAAACAGGAGAGGGTTATAATCAGCAGGGAACACGTTTAGCAAGCCTTTGTACAGACTTCTTTCTTCATCTTCATTACAGGATGAGCTAGATTCTTTTTCCTATTCAAAATAATGATTGTTAATATTTGCACTTTTTGTTTAAATCCAGAGGGAAAAATACTGAAATCATTGGGGGGTGGGGAAAAAAGATTAACATGTACCAGAAAAGTCTAAGCTATTAGGCTAATCTTAACAAGTTATGATTTGATCATTTTTGAAAAAAAGAAAAGTGACACGCATCCTATTGTGTTAACTACGGAGCAGTTCCAATGCAGCCTCCCAATGCCAGTGTTAACCAGGGGGGACTGTGGGCTGAGAAAGACAAGAGAAAGCAAGGGCAAAAGCAATACAAAATCAGCCCTCTCCAAAACCCTAACTCCACCATCATCGACACCTCTTTTTCACTTTCACTTTCTCTCCTTAACTCCCTACCTTCCTCTCCTGATTTTGGGGCTTCCCACAGCATCTCCCAGGGGATATTCAAAAACAAGAGCAACAGTCTACTTATTAGCTTCTTCTGTAAGAATGCAGCTCCACCAGAAAATTAATGGAGAAATTTATTCTCACTTATTTCTGTTTGTTACTAGTCATTTTTGAGGATGATTTCACTCCAAAGTGATCATCAGACTTCTGAAATATTCCCTCCAAAGTTGCCTTGCTGATGTTTCAGACACATAAATGGAGATTAGAGTTGTAAACAACTATCTGGCTTTTTAGGCTAAATTCTTAGGATTGGTCGGTTTCTCTTTCCCATATTCCCTACCTGAAATGCCTTCTCATTTTCTGCCAAATTATCCCAATCCTATAGATACATGAGGACCAAATGCAAATTCCATTTGATTATTCATGGTTTTTTTTTTTTTCTGCATTGAGTCTTAACCTTTATAGTAACACGGTGTATTTCAGCTTTTGACCTTTTCAGCTTTAAGCAGTTAACTATGTACTTTATCATACTTTCCTAATGTTTTCGGGTATGTTGTATTCCCTCTTGGAATAGTACTTTAAATACTTAAGGACAGTGAATCTTGTAGTGTAAAATGCTAAACACAAAGAACTATAATTTGGCCTACTCTCAAATATAGCAACATTTAGGTAAAGTTACTTGATTAAAAATAATTGGAATCCATCCTAAATAGCACTCTGGCCTCAGAATCAGCCCTAAAGGCACTCGGATCTGGCTGAAAAGCCCATGAGAGTATTTCAGGCATGGAAAGCCAAGGCACTCTGGCAAAAAGATCTCTGTGAGTGAGATCCCAGTGGAAAGAACAGGTCTTCAAAGAGGGAGGTGCCTTTCTCTGAAGGGAGGAGAGAACCTCCACTTTGACTATGACCGTGTCTAAACAAGATAAGAGTCGGAGAACTCAAGGGGCTTCCATAGCCTTGGAAACTCATGACTGGTGCATAGGGAGATTACTGATGCCATAAACAGGAGTGTCAATTTGTAAAGTCAACAACAGGAGTCACTGTGCACTTACTCCTCATGTAGGATCTCTGTCCTTAATGTGCTGTACACTGAGGCTTAATGCTATAACGAGTACTCAAACAGTATATTTCACTTTGTGTTTCTATGGGGGTGCAAATGTTTGAAATCTTTACTTAATGTACACTAAACTGATCTTCTGTAAAAAAAAAAAAAAAAAAAAAAAAAAAAAGAAATTATCAATTCCCAACTTGACTCTCACTGGGATTAAACATGACAATAGGTCTGATCTGATTTCATCACCATTTAAAAAAAATCATCTATTATTTTTTCACTTTATGTTTCTGTGTGGGAGCAAACTGTTGAAATCCTTACTTAAGGTATACTAAGCTGATCTTCTGTATATTAAGATAATCGAAAATGAATCTTGATGTGAATGGAAGGGGAGAGGGAGTGGGAAAGGGGAGGGTTGTGGGTGGGAGGGACGGTATGGGGGGGGAAGCCATTGTAACCCATGAGTCGTACTTTGGAAATTTATATTCATTAAATAAAAGATAAAAAAAATAAATAAATAAATAAAAATAAATAAAAAAAAATAATTGGAATCCAGGCTGGCATTGTGGCACAGCACATTAAGCCACTGCCTGCAACACCAAAATCCCATATGAGCACAGGTTCGAGTCTCGGCTGCTCTACTTCCAATCCAGCTCTCTGCTAAGGCACCTGTGCGTGGTCCCTGCCACCCATATTGGAGACTTGGATGGAGCACCTGACTCTTGGCTTCAGACTGGCCCAGCCCCAGCCACTGCAGCCATTTGGAGAGTGATTCAGTGAATGGAAAGTATCTCTCTTCCTTTCTAACTCTGCCTTTCAAATAAATAAATATTTTTTAAAAAATACTTAGAACTCTGGTGCCAGTGCTGTGGTGCAATGGGTTAAAGCCCTGGCCTGAAGTGCTGGCATCTCATATGGGCGCCGGTTCGAGTTCCGGGTGCTCCTCCTCTGATCCAGCTCTCTGCTACTGCCTGGGATAGCAATGGAGGATGGCTCAAGTCTTTGGGCCCCTGCACCCATGTGGCAGACCTGGAGGAAGCTCCTGGCTCGTGACTTCAGATTAGCGCAGCTCCAGCCATTGGCAGTCATCTAGGGGGTAAAACAGCGGATAGAAGACCTCTCTCTCTGCCTCTACATCTCCTGTAACTCTGTCTTTCAAATAAATAAATCTTTAAAAAAATACTTGGAACCCTAAGATATTTATATCACGGGGACATGAGGGGGCAAGACAATTGCTGACTGCCTATGGTTATTTCTGCCAAAATGCCTACAACTTGGAGAGGTCATCAAAGACCATACCCCCAGTGTCTAGACTACAGATATTCGTGTTCAGATACAGCTAGGGAAATGATTCATCCTCACCAAATTAATAGATCAAATAAAGCAGAATGAAGATTTACTGAACTGAATGAATGAAATGAGACCTGCCTATTTAACCAATTGGTCTAGGCATTCTGTGCTTTGAAAGAGGGTACCAGGGGAAGCCAAATCACCAGCACAAAGCTGTCTGGTGAACATTACATCGGAATACAATGGAGATAAATGAGCTTAATACCCAAGTTGTTTTGTTAATTATTATTATTTATTTTATTAATTTGAAAGATAGGCAGAAAGGAGAGATAGACAGCTCCTATCCACTGGTTCACTCTCAAAATGCCCACAACAGTTGGGGCTGGGCCAGGCTGAAGCCAGGAGCCAGAAACTAAATTCACCTCTCCCATGTGGGTGGCAGGGACTCAATTACTTGAGCCACTACCGCTGCCTCCTATGGTACACATTAACAGGAAGCTGACTCAGGAGTCCAGCTAGGGCTCTAACTCAAGCATTCTGATATGGGATGCTGATATCCCGAGCAGCATCTTAACTACTCACCAAACACCCACCCCAAGTTATTAACTAGAAACATGTAATCACAATTACTAGGTTAAGGTGTTTTTTTTTTTTTTTAAGATTTATTCATTTGTTTGAAAGGCAGAGTGACATAGAGAGACAGAGAGATGCAGCATGAGATCTTCCATCCACTGGTTCATTCCCCCAACTAGAGCTGAGCTGAGGATGGGTCAAGCAGAGCTTGGAACCTCAGCAGCCAGGAGCTAGAAACCTCAACTGGACCTTCCATGTAGATCACAGGAACCCAATTACTGAGCAGCAGGAAGCTGAATCAGAAGTTACTGTGTGGGGCTGGCGCTGTGGCATAGCGGGTCAAGCCGCTGCCTGCAGTGCCGGCTTCCCATATGGGCTCCGGTTAGAGTCCCAGCTGCTCCATTTCCGATCCAGCTCTCTGCCATGGCCTGGGAAAGCAGCGGAAGATGGCCCAAGTCCTTGGGCCCCTGCATCCTCGTGGGAGACTGGGAAGAAGCTCCTGGCCCCTGGCTTTGGATCAGCACAACTCCAGCCATCGTGGGCAGTTGGGGAGTGAACCAGCAGATGGAAGACCTCTCTCTCTCTCTCTCTCTCTGCCTCTCCTTCTCTCTCTGTGTAACTCTGCCTTTCAAATAAATAAATCTTTAAAAAAAAAAAAAAAGTTACTGTGTGACTTGATACTAAGCACTCCACTATAGCCTGTGGGTACCCCAAGCAGCCCTTTAACCAACTGTGCCACAAGACTCACCCCTAGGGAAAGCTTTTTGAAAATCCTCATTCCTGTGTCCTTTTGTCAGACATTCTGAATCAAATTCTATCTCTTGATGCCTGGACAAATGTAGTTTCAAGTGTCCTTGAAGGCAAGAGTTTGGGATAGCAATTACGATGCCATTTGGGACAGCCACACCCCATAGCAGAGTACCTGGGTTCAAGTCCCAGTTCCACTCTGGATTCTAAGCTTTTGGCTGATGTGCATTCCAGGAAGCAGCAGCTGATGTCTCAGGTAGCTGTGTCCCTGTCACCCGTGGGAGACCTGGACTGAGTTCCCAGTTCCTGGCTTTCACCAGTCGCAACCTCAGCTGCTGTGGATATTTGTGACCAGTGGATGGGAGATTTCTCTCTTTCACTCCCACTCTCTCTTTAAAATAAGTAAATATTTTTACATTTCCCAAGGCATTATAATATACACCACTAATTAATAATCAATTAGGAGATAATATCTTTATGTTGTGACAGCCTGAAGCATCACCACTATCAGAGATTTGCCAGTCAGACTCTTACATCAAGTACTCTGGACACACTCTCCTCTGACTGCATGTAACCCAATACCCTTGGTTATGATTTATGATACTGATATTGATTACATTACGATCACATTTCCTGAAGAGAGACCTATCGCCTTGCTTGACCTGGGGAAACAACCTAGTTTCAACAGGAACACATTTATAAAACACTGCCTAAAGGTTATTTACACATGTAGAAGGTTCATTTCAGCCCTTTTATATTGATCTTTATAAGCTACAAAAGAGAAAAGCTTTTCTGAGATTACAAATTACAGACCCTATTCGAAGCTTGTAGTATCCTGTGCCTCTTACTAGTGGCTATTTGACAACAACAGAGACATACTCAGAGCCCTTTGTCTCTTTCTTCAGGAATGTGCAAGGATATTCTAAATGAACTGGCATGTTCTGAGCCATCATAAGGTCTTCCTTGTAAGGAAAAAAAATTTGGCTTTTATTTTTCCTGGGCTTCATGCCTAATGGGTTTAATTTTTGTCACTGTATACAGAATGCTTCTTAAAAGTTTGCTTAATAAATTGTTATAATACTTAACAGGTTGTTACAGTAACTGTAATGCAGAATTAACAGGTTGTTATAGTAACTGTGTACTGCAGAATTACACAAAGCTGACTTTTCCTATGACAAAGTGAGTAAATATAATCCAATATCGGTAGACTCCACTTTCCAAATAGAGAATTAATGGCCTCAACCATAATGTACATCCTCAGTTTTTCTTTTGAGGTTATTTAGGAGCAAATTATGACTGTACAGCTTAAAAAAAAAACAGAATAAAAATTGCTCAGGGTAAGTTTGGAATAACTGGGTAAATTGGAAATAATGAGGTAATAATAGTTATTCTGCAATTTCTAGTACTACATGTTCTACTACTTTTTCCAGAATTCTCATCAAATTGTCACAACAACATTATCAACATTTACAGATAAGAAAACCAAGGCGGCCGGCGCCGCGGCTCAATAGGATAATCCTCCACCTAGTGGCACTGGCACACCGGGTTCTAGTCCCGGTTGGGGCGCCGGATTCTTTCCCGGTTGCCCCTCTTCCAGGCCAGCTCTCTGCTGTGGCCCGAGAAGGCAGTGGAGGATGGCCCAAGTGCTTGGGCCCTACACCCGCATGGGAGACCAGGAGAAGCACCTGGCTCCTGCCTTCGGATCAGCACAGTGCGCTGGCTGCAGCGCACCGGCCACAGCGGCCATTGGAGGGTGAACCAACGGCAAAAGGAAGACCTTTCTCTCTGTCTCTCTCTCTCACTATCCACTCTGCCTGTAAAAAAAAAAAACACACACACACACACACACACAAGGCTTTACAGATTATAAAAAAAAAAAAAAAAAAAGCTAGGGCTCATCTATACCTTGATCATGGTTAAATTTGCCTGTAGCTAAAGAACTAGCAAGTAGCAGAGTGGGGACTGATAACTCAGATCAAATTCAAATATAATAAGATAACTCTTACTATACTCCAAACTGCCTTAAGTTCAGTAAATATGCAAATACCTCAAATACGCAGCTATTTAAAAATTATACTTGTTAAAGTCATCTAATTTTGGAAAATCTTGACAATGTATTTAGTTAAAAAAGGCTGTGAGCATTGGCATCACTAAAATCAGGTTTCTTCGTTAAGATTACACTGAGCCTTATCTCCTGGCCAAATGATAAAGATGGTAATAACATTACCTACTCCGTAGAGTTTTATAAAGAATAAATAAAATAACACTAGAAAAACACTAAGTGTTTGGTATATGACTGTTGGTTAATATTATTATTGTTGGTTAAATTATTTATTTATTAATAATTATGTTGGTTAATATTATATTATTCCAAAATATGATTTTCCTCTGGTCAGAGAGCTTAAGATAATTTGTATTGTCATCTTTGAGATGACATATCACTTTGATGATAAGAAAAAAAAGGATTATTATTTTTTTTAATGGTAAATTTTGCATTTGTTAGCACCAAATAAACAAAACTGAGTGACTCTATTAACATGCAATAGAAAGGGAAACCACATCAAGACATCAAAGAGCCTGGAGCACAAACTCTAGAAGGCAGGCCTCAAACCTACCTCATGCCCAGTTCTGTTCTACAAACTCAGCCAGAGCGGTGGGAGGCTGCAGCAGGTTGAGAGCAGAACCATAGAGCGAAAGGCTGCAGAGCTTACTGAAACCCACAACTGCAATCCCAGGGACAGCCCACTCTGCCATCTTAGATTCATACACCACAGAACTCTCTCATCACGTATCTCGGACAGTTTCACATAATACTCACCTTCGCAGTGCTGAACAAAAGGCAGGGGTGATTGCAGAGTTTTTTAAGTGCCCCGATACACAACAGATGAGGACTACTTTCTGACAGCCCTTGAAGACAGAACCTGACAGCCTGAGAATTCAATAACTTTCGATAAAGCTCAATCTGCAGTGCACCTGGTCGGCAAAAGACCACATTCTCTATTTTCAGTGGAAGATACTTATTTATAATTTCCTGGGTTCTTCTAAGAACAAAGAGTCCAGTGAGGCAAGTAAGTTCAGCTGCTCTTCTCTCTCCTAACTTCTTTTCTTCCTACAGAAAAATAACAGACTTAAATAAAAGTGCTACAGACAAAAATAATTACAGTTAAAATGAACATTATAAAGACTTTATAAATAAACCATTGGATTTATCTACAGTAGGATAAATGAAATACAGGCATGGGGACAGAAAAAGCAATCATGATCTCTAAATGTTCAGTGTAATAATTTAATTAAATGAAGCTACAGTGTTGTAATTCTTCCTTGTTTAGCTATTGGCATCAGGGACAACTATTAGAAATCAGCAATACGCATGCTACTTGATTCTAAATATAAGCTTTTATGTGAATATTTAGTACATAGGCTTACAAGAAGGGCATGTCTCTAATGACCTAAAGACCTTGTACTGGGCCCCATCTCCTTAAGGTTCTACCACCTCCCAACATGGCCACCACAGTATCTAAGCCTTTAACACATGGACCTGTAGGGGACACCTAAATTCATATCCAAACTGTAGCAGATACCAAGACCATGTTCCATACTATTAAATATTCACACAAAACATTATTTTGTATAGCTTCTGGTTCCTAGGACTTGTTCTATAATTATTTGTTGACAAATTACAATATTTTGTTCATTCTCAGATATACTTTCTTCCCTCACACTTTCACTTCTATGAAATAGGATGATTTTCACAACCAAAATGCCTTATAATTTTAATTGATACGTCTTCCTTAGTAGTATATGAAATAATGATATCCTTGATCCAATGAAATATAGTGCACATACAACACGCAGACCATATTTAAATCATTTCATACCATTTAAAATATTTGTTTCTTTTTGCTTGTTCCCATTTTTTTTCCAGTTACAACTGATTCTTAAAACAAACCTATTGGTTTTTTTTTTTATAATAAATTCCTAAAAGTAGTATTACCAGGCCACAAGATACACAAAATGTTAAGGTTCTTAATATGCATTCTCAGACTTTCCACAGGTTGTACCAAATCAAATTCCAACTAGCAAGAGAATATTCTCACTTACTCCTGCTATTACTATGCCAATCCAACCAACTAAAATAACCAGAAGGAAGTACAAAAGTTACTTCATGGTTATTTTGGTTTCCCGTTTTCAATGTAGGTAAGGAAGAACATTTTTATATGTTTACTGTCACTTATAATCTTTGTGACATGCTTCTTTAAGATTTTTAGACAAGTGATGAAATCATTTTCTAAAAGAATGCAGGAAAAGATGAAAGACTGAGAAAAATAAAGAGTTTCACTGTATTAGTTTTTTTCTAAGTTAAAATAATATTCAAGTTACAGATAATTTTTCTAGACATACTGCTCTTTTGTTTATTGTCAATTTGTTAAGTCAACAAGAGGAGTCACTGTGCACTTCTCATGTAGGATCTCTGTCCTTAGTGTGCTGTACATTGAGATTTAATGCTATAACTAGTACTAAAACAGTATTTTTCACTTTATGTTTCTGTGTGGGAGCAAACTGTTGAAATCTTTACTTAATGTATGCTAAACTGATCTTCTGTATATAAAGAGAATCGAAAATGAATCTTGATGTGAATGGAAGGGGAGAGGGAGTGGGAAAGGGGAGGGTTGCGGGTGGGAGGGACATTATGGGGGGAAGCCATTGTAATCCATAAGCTGTACTTTGGAAATTTATATTCATTAAATAAAAGTTAAAAAAATTTTGTTTATTGGAGTCGGCATGGTGGCACGGCAGGAAGGGCCACTGCCTGCTGTGCTGGCATCCAATAGGGGCACCGGTTCAGGTCCTGGATGTTCCACTTCCAATCTACTCTCCATTGTGGCCTGGGAAAGCAGTAGAAGACGGCCCAACTCCCTGGGCCCCTGCACTGGCGTGGGAGACCCAGAGGAGGCTTCTGGCTCCTGGCTCAGCTCCGGCCATCTGGGAAGTGAACCGGTGTATGGAAGACCTTCCTTTCCCTTTCCCTTTCCCTTTCCCTTTCCCTTTCCTTTCCTTTTCCTTTCTTTTCCTTTCTTTCTTCTCTTTCTTTCTCTCTTTCTCTCTTTCTCTCTCTCTCTTTCTCTTTCTTTCTTTCTCTCTCTCTCTCTCTGCTTCTGCCTCTCTGTAATTCTGCCATTCAAATAAATAAATAAATATTTTAAAAATTTTGTTTATTAAAGTAGATTATACCTCAGAAGCAGAAGGTTCCCTTGATACAATGATGGGTTCTTCATATATTTTCCTATAAGATGACAAAGAGCCTAATATTCCTGGATTTACAAAATCAATCAGTGCAAAAAATTCTTGGAGATCATTCTGAACTGGAGTACCTAGAGATAAAAGTGATGAGAAGGTAAAGTCTGTATTTTACAATCACAGTTCTTTATTGAAATTTGCACTCTCTTCTCTTAGAGGAATAAACACAAGTAAATTCCCTAAACTGAGAAAAAAACAGCCAAATTAAGTTTTTTAAAAAGTTAACAAACACAGAAATTTTTAAGGCAGATTTTGACTCGTATTAAATTAACATATCGAACAGCACAGGGGCAGACTGTGCTCTAAAGCCTGACTACCTGGGTTCCCCTATTGCATCACTTACTTCCGAGAGACCTAAGCGAGCTACTCTTGCTTGAGGTCTGTACACATGGGGTAGCCACAGCAGCTCCTGAGTTGGGATGATCAAAGTAATCAATCCACATATGATACTAGAACAGTGACTAGATCTTGGACTTCCACCCTTCAGAATTCTGACAAAATAAATTTCTGATGAAAAACTACCCAGTCTGTGGTATTTTATTATGATAGCCCCAGTAGACTAATACATCTCTATTAATCAAATTGAATTCTACCATTTTCCAGTAAATAGTAACTGAATGTTTTCCACAGCACTGGGCTAGATAATACTAGGAAACAAAATCAAAATTTCTTTCATTTGATTCTTAGTTACTGAGCATCCATCATGAATACAGCACTTTTCATATACAGATGTATACTCTGATAATGAGTAAGGAGTAAATCATCTCAGGAATGAAATATTCTGCCACTAAAATAGTAAAGAATTCATTCAAGCAATGCTGAGGAGATGAAAACCAACCACAAGTATTTCTACACGTAAAAAGTTAGTTAGGGCTAGTTTTCACCTAAATTCGTAGCTCATGGGGTGACAGTGACAAAGAGGAAAGCAGAAACAAGCTAAGACCAACAAAGTAAGGCTACAGGGAACAGTGCTGACCCCTCCAACAAAACTATCTCACTAATCGCCAGCAGGTAACCAGAACTCTGACTTTCAAATAAATAAATCTTCTTTAAAAATCACTTCAGATAATTGTTATTATAATCCCACACAAATTGAAAGTCAAATGACTATGAATTTTTTTTTCATTTTATATATTTATTTGAGAGACATAGAGTAAGAGAGCAGGACAGAGAAATCTCATCTGCTGGTTTGCTCCCCAAATGTCACACTGACAAGGCTGGGACAAAGCCAAGGACAAGGAATATAATCTAAGTCTCTCACTTTGGTGGCAGGCCCAATTACTTGAGCCATCACCACTGCTTCCCAGGGTCTACACTAGCATGAAGTTAGAATCAGGAGCCAGAGCAAGGTATCAAACCTACGTAGTAAAATATGGAATGCAGGCATCTTAACAGCTAGGCTAAATGTCCATGCAAGACTATGAGTATATTTAAAGATGGGTACCTTTCCCACTCCAACTCAATAAGAACAAGGGGAGGGGAGGATTTTCTTCTCTGTCACCCTGGAGCACTTTCATCTACCCTATCAATGTAGAAAGGGGAAACAAATTTTAACTCAGACAGAGCTCTGACATGTATAAAGGATACATGGAAGGGGCCGGCACTGTGGCATAGTACGTTAAGCCTCCACCTGTGGTGCTGGCATCCCATTTGGGCACTGGTTCAAGTCGCAGTTGCTCCACTTCCAATTTAGCTCCCTGCTAATGGCCGGAAGATGGCCCAAGTACTTGGGCCCCTGCATCCACAAGGGAGGCCTAGAAGAAGCTCCTGGCTTCTGACTTCGGACTGGCCCAGCTCCAGCCATTGCAGCCATTTGGAGAGTGAACCAGCGGATGGAAGATGTCTCTCTAACTCTGTCTCTCAAATAAATAGATAAATCTTTAAAAAAAAAAAAGGATACATGGAAGACAAAATGATACAGCAAGGAAAATCATGCCTGCCCATTCCTTCTGGAACAGTTAAAGATGGTATGGAAATGGAGCTTTGCATAGAAAAATGGACAGGGCATAAACACTAGTCATCATTTTCTTTCTTCTGCTGCTGCCAGAATGGAAAATTTTAAGGGTCATACAAGACAAAGGTGAGGTATGGGAGAAAAGCTACTTTGAGCTACTCAGACTTAACTCTAATCTAGAATATAAGCAAAATGAAACAGGCAGAAAACTATTCTTACATTTACATATGGTTTGTCTTGTATAGCATACACGTATTAAAATAACTGACAGGGATATTCAACACTTACCAGATAATGTTCAAAGAACTTTACACAGATTCACCCCTCTGAGCTTCATGCCTCTGTGAAACAGGTATTATCCCTGTTTTACAGATAAAGAAACTGAGGCATGAAAAAGCTAACCAACTTGCCCAAAGTTGCATAACTGTAAATGTCACACTGGGCAACCAAGCACAGGCAGTCTAGTCCTACCTCCTATATTCCTTACCATGATACCATTGTGTTTCTCTTTCAAAATCCCCAAGATGCTGGCTGCAGAAAACCACACAGAAATCTGAAGATTCAAAACCCCTCCAGGAAGACTCAATCACTTAGCACTCCATGCAACCCAATTCTTTGGAGGCTAAGCATCATATTGTAAGTCTTATCTGTTTGCCAGGTAAAAATTCCATTCTATCTTTCCCAAAGTGAATACTGACCAGTTAGAATTATCCTTTTCTCACAGGACAGGCTAATGAGGGCGGCAGTGGTCTTAATAGCACTATTCTTTAAACGATGCCCCTCGTCACAGATTAGAAGATCAAATTTTATATTCTTAATTTGATCCAGGGAACGAAGTAACATTTCATAACTGATTATAAGAACAGAGTAAAACATACATTGGACAAATTCTTCAACTTTGTGGTCCTAAGAGGAGAAAAAGATATTTAACAAAACAAAGGCAGGAACTATAGGAAATCAAAAATAAGCAGCATATTCCTGACAATTACTTATAAAATTAGAACACTGTAACTCTTCCTGTGTTAGTCAGCTGTAGGTAAATATCACTGAGGCCTGAGATCAGGATGCCAGCAGGGCAGGGTTCTAGTGAGAGCCTCTTCCTGATCTGCACGGGGATGTTGGCTTGCTCCATTCTCACATGGAAGAAAGACGCAGCTCTGGTGTCTCTTTTTTTCTTACAGGAACATGAATCCCACCATGGAGCTCCATGTTCATGACCCAATAATGTAAACCTAACTACCTCCCCAAGTCCTCACCTTCCAACCCCACTATATTGAGAATTAGAGCTTCAACATGAATTCTGGAAAAACATAAATACTTAGCTTATAACAACTCAAAATTAAAATGTAAGCAAAGACCCAATTTTTTTCAAAGGGGTTGGTAGTTACCTACACTTAGAAAACTACAAACAAAAAGTAAAACTGGAGCAGGCGCTGTGGTGTAACAGGTAAAGCTGCTGCCTGCAACACCAGCATCCCATATGGGAGCCAGTTTGAGTCTCAACTGTGCCACTCCAAGTCCCAGCTGTACCACTTCCAACCCAATTCCCTGTTAATGCATCTGGGAAAGCAGCAGAAAATAGCCCAAGTCTTTGGGCCCTGCACCCAGCTGAGAGACCTGGAAGAAGCTCCTAACTCCTGGCTTAGGTGTGGCATAGCCCTGGCCACAGCGGCCATTTGTGGAATGAACCAGCAGACAGAGGATCCTCTCTCTCTTTGCTTCTTTCTCTCTCTCTCACTCTAACTCTGCCTTTCAAATAAATAAAATAAATCTTAAAACAAAGAAAACTTTTAAAAGTCTCTTACCTGATCAACGGTAAATATCTTGATCCTCTCACTTCCTAGCCATTTTTGAAATTCTTTCCTCCAATTATTCACCAAGCTTCCAGGTGTGACAATAAGTGTCTTCTTTATGACTGGCTTGCCTCCATAGGGCCCCTGACACTGTAGGGTCCAGATGAGCGAAATGCATTGCAGTGTTTTCCCCAAACCCATTTCATCAGCAAGAATAGCTCCACATCTGCCATCCATTCTGTTAGAAATAATTGTACTTCCCTTAATCACAACTAGAAAATATTTTATATGCCCCTACAATAATCAAACACCAGAAACTAGTATTTTATAATTATGACACTAAAGACTCTATAAGTATTTCATTCAGCTGATTTACAACCATCTCTCTGGAATCTTGGATAATTATATCAATCATGTATTGTCAACATAAATCTGAAATTAGAGGGCTGAATATGAATCATCCATTACTTTTATATACACAAATTTAGAGAATAGAAATGTTTCAATTTTATGTCTACATTAGAATAATTTAGCTATGTTGCTCATCACTATCAGTATTAGACTTTTTAAAAAGTATTAGTATTAGACTTTTTAAAAAGTTCAAAATATATTGTAACTGTAATCAGTAAGATCTATCAAGTTGTATTTGATTCTCTGGCAGTAAATGAAGGTCTCAACTGAAATGGCTTCCTGCACCATTATAAAAGTAAAAATCAAATACTTGATCTAATACATACAATTTGGTAAAAAGTCTGTTATCCTACAGACCTACTAGCTTAATACAATTTAAAATTAAATATTATGGAATAGATGTTTGGCTCAGTGGTTAAGATGCCACTTGGAACCTTGAGAGTGCCCAGGCTGGAGTCCTGACTCTGCTCTCAATTCTAGCTTTTAGCTGCTATGCACTCTGGAAGGCAGCAGATGATGGCTCAAGGAGTTGAGTCCCTGCCACTAAGTGGGAGACCCAGAACTGCTGGCTCCCAGCTTGGGCCTGGCCTAGTCTCAGCTATTGTGGGTATTTGGGAAGTGAACCAGCAGATGAGAGTTTCTCTCTTTCTCTCTCTCTCCCTCTCTCCCTCTCTCTCTATCTGTGTTTGTGTGTGTGTATGTATGGAATAAAATTTTTTAATTGAAAAAAAAAAAAAAAACCACAAAACCTGTCAATTTGATTTACCAGCTCAAAATTGTCCCACTTAACACCAGTAGAGAGCAGATCAGATTGGAAAACACTGCTCTAAGTTAGGAGTCTCCAAATAATTTTAAGTAAAGGAATGTCATGTTCAGAATTGTTTTTCAGAAAACAGCTGGTAAGTTTAAGCAGAACAGATGTGGGCAGAAACACAGGTTAAGAGCCACGGAAATAGTCCAGATCAAATGTTATTTTTATATCACTTACTAGCAGCAGGAAGCTAGAAAAGATTAGGAATCAAATGATAGTTAGCAGGTTAAAAATAATTAGACATTCAGATTTCACTGGATTTAGACAGTGAGAGAAAAAGCAATCAAACATGATTCCCAGGCCAACTGAGATAAGATCTCCACAAGGAAGAGCAGATTTGGGAGAGAACATGAGCCTATTTAAAAGTTTCCAGGAGATGGTATTCCCATAAATTGTCACCATTCAAGGAGTTATTAGAGTTGGGGAGAATCTAAATTTCCAACCACCTTTAAATAATTAATTTAAAAATCAAAGCCTATGCATTTAAAAACACAGCAAAACAAAATCCAAGAAGTAGAACTGGAAGGAAATATACCAAAATTTTAGCAGCGTCTTCTATTTTTTTTTTCGTGTTTCCTTCTATTTTTTTACGTCTTCTAAAATGTCTTTAAGAGAAGACACTACTCTTCAATAAGAAAACTCAATTTACATGGGAAGAGAGACCTCTTTATTGCTCTTTGTAGAAGTAGCGGTGAGACAGAAGACGATCTTTTTCTAATATTCTCATTAGCAGAGCTGCATCTTCCATTTTCACCCGTTAACTCTTTATTATCCTAGTAGTGAGTGATTACTGGACAACAATCAGGTGGATCCTATTTATCTGTTCATTCAAGTGCTTTACAAGCTACTGAAGAATAAGGAACACAGTCCTGTGGCCCTGACTTCTGCATCAACACCTCCTAGCAAGAAGTCTGCATGCAGGGCACCTGACATCCATCATCCATTTTTGGAACAGATACACATAGTAAGTATTACCTTTCCCACCATCTAAGATTCCTCTCAAGACTCATTATATCAGGCTCTCAGAAAACCATGATGTTACAGATTAAATCAAAACTCAGATAACACTAAAAATTAGTTATTTTCCTACCTCATTCCCATCACACACTCATAAAGGAATATGATTCCTTCTTTCTGATGTGGTCGAAGATGATATACAAGGTGAGGATCTATCACTACATCCACAAGAGGGAAACATTTCTTATTGAACATCCACTGGTGGTTCTTGTCTGGTTGTGGCATGACAAGGGAATCTTTTTAAAGAAAAGTTAACAGTGTAACTGTAAATATAATTTCATTTTGTCAGCAACTACATTACCTTAGTTTTTACTGCTTTTAAGATAGAATTGTTTGAAATGTATTAATACTACTGCTAAACAAAGATACAAAATTTAAAAAGTTACAAGCCTGACTGATGTAGGATGTCATGCAAACAATTACAAAGAGTTGTTCAACGTTATGTCTCCAAAAGTGCTTTGAAACCACTGAAATTCACTATTGTTAATAAGGAATACAGCAAGCCCCAGCATTCAGTAGTTCAGTATTCAGAGCAAAGAGAACTATTTCCAACTGAAAGCGCAGGCTGGAATTTTGCCAACGTGCATTTGCCAATGCTCATAGCTTCTCATTCGGAAAAGGTTCCCCAAACTTAACATAAAGGCTCTTTTCACTTTCAGTCCTGTGCAGATTAACAATGATCCTCACTTCTATCAATCAGAACTGAGAAAGGATAAATTTTCCAATGACTTAGCCATTATTATTATTACATTCATGAACATCAAATTCATGAACCTTTGCAAAGCAACATGAAGGAGCCATTGGAAAATAATGTAATTTTTTGGAAATACCCTAAGACAATGTAAAACATTTACTAAAATGTCACCCAAAAAAGTAACATCAAATATAACTGAAAGAGAAATCTCAATGATAAACCTGAAGTCAGGGTCAGCACTGTGGCACAGTAGGAAATGCCGCCACCAGCAATGCCAGCATCCGATATGGACACCAGTTCGAGTCCCAGCTGCTCCACTTCTAATCTAGCTCTCTGCTATGGCATGGGAAAGCAGTGCAAGATGGTCCAAATCC